>NW_021130870.1:322806-537090 GCF_004193835.3 Ostrinia furnacalis
CACTCATGTTTAAAATTCCCCCCTTGTTCATATAAGGCGTTACAAAGTCTCGCCTTGGTATTCTGAAACAGAACCTCATGCAAGAGTTCTGGACTCGCTGGATAGCTCTTGCCGTATTAGCATTTAGTCTTGGTCCGTATACTGAGTCACAATAATCGAATGGCGATAATACCAGTGCATTAACTAACCGTACTCGGAGGTGTTCTCCTATATATGGCCTCAATTTGTAAAGCAGCTTCAGTTTAAAAAATGCGTTCCTGATTTTTTCATTTATATGGTTCTCATACTTTTGTTCCCCGTCCAGAATTAGTCCTAAATTTCGCGCATATGGCACCGTTTCGATAGATCTACCATCGATCTTGACTGACTCAGTACTATTCATTACCTTATGGATTTGGTTTTTTGTCCCAGTTACTACCATTTTAGATTTATCCGGGTTCAACAGCAGTGAGTTTTTCCGTGACCAACATAAAATATTTTGTAGATCTTGATTGACTTTTTTAATAGACTCGTCAACATTATTACCACTAAATGAGTAATAAATCTGCGTGTCGTCCGCGTATAAATGATATTTACAGTGTTCAATGTGCATGGGTAGATCTGCTGTAAATATAGAAAATATTATTGGACTCAGGATGGAACCCTGAGGCACGCCTCTAGT
The DNA here is from genome assembly GCF_004193835.3 of Ostrinia furnacalis. Lineage (NCBI taxonomy): Eukaryota > Metazoa > Arthropoda > Insecta > Lepidoptera > Crambidae > Ostrinia > Ostrinia furnacalis. The sequence goes on from NW_021130870.1 coordinate 323,468, forward strand.
GAGTTTCCCAACTTTTGAGTATCTCTTTAGACCGTCCGCGCAATCTGAAACCACAATCTGCTCTCTATCTGTTAAATAAGACTTGAACCATAAACAAACGTCATCCGAGAAACCATAATGTGACAATTTGGACAGTAACAGTTCTGGATCCAAACAATCAAAGGCGCGCGAGTAATCCAGGAGCACTATAATGCTACTCATTCCATTATCCGAGGCCTCAGTGAGATCATCTGTTACGTGCAGCAATGCCGTCTCTGTGCCGTGTCCTCTACGGAAGCCGGACTGGTATTTNACACTTCTGACCAAGGCGTAGAATAGTGTTAGTATGCTTGTTGACTGTCTAAAAGGTTTAATGGTCCTAAAAATAAATCCCATTATTTTATTAGCTTTAGATACTATATGGTCATAGTGCTTGGTAAATGTTAACTTACTGTCCAGAATAACCCCGAGATCCCTGTATTTTGGTATTATCTTCTTTTCCTGTATATATCCCTCAACTTGTTTCAGCACAACCCTTTCCAGCACCTTGGAGACTACCGGCAAGATCGACACCGGTCGTAGGTCTTGTAGGCGCTCCACAGAACTTTTTTTCGGGATTGGTCTGACTAGTGCTTTTTTCCAGAGAGAAGGGAACGTATTCGACTCAATCGACTTATTTATAATTGTGACTATAATTGGTAGTGTGTAATCCAAGGTAAGCTTGACCATATCTATATTTATAGTATCGTGTCCTGAAGCATTAGTCTTTATGTTGTCTATGATCTTCCTTACCTCCTCTTCAGTTGCAGGGCGTAGTCTAAATTTCTCACCGGTAAGCCTTGCACTTCTTATTGTCACATTTACTTTTTCCGAGTGAGTATTCTTTTCCGGCAATTGCAAGAAATGTTCATTGATCATGTTAGGATCATTTATATGTTCTGGGATGATATCTGCGTTAGTGGTTTCATAAATAGATGTTTTCCTAATATTACTCCATAGTTCTTTAGGTTTATCCAAGTTTTTATTCAAAACATTGTTGTAGTATGCTTTTTTCTCTCGTTCTATAGAGGCTGTGACAAAATTTTTGAGACTGCGATAATATTCTTTAGAGCTTTCAGTTTTTTTTATTTGTGATCTTTGTAATGCCTTGTTCCGTAGTTCCATCATTAGTTTTATTGTGTCTGTAATCCATGGTTTCGGCGGCGATTTAAGAATTTTCCGTTTTATTGGCGCGTGTCTATCAAACAAGTCTATGATAAGCTTATTAAGAGATTTAACCATTACATTCACGTTTGCATTTTCCATTATTGATCTCCATGCCATCGACTTCAGATCTTCCTCGAAAAGCGATATATTGATGTCGTAAATATTTCTTGTGTATTTAATTTGTTTGATAAATTTGGGCTTCCTTACATTAAAATCTACCAAAACCATACCATGGTCACTTAAGCTTCGATTATGAACCACTATTACTTCCCTGCTACAAAGAGTGTCATTTGTGATAACCACATCCAGTAATGTCTCTGATTGATCAGTTATTCTTGTCGCTTCTGTGACTAATTGTTTTAAATTGTGTTGGCGACAAAAATCGAGGAGTTCTTTGGCGCGAGGTGAGTTCTCACGTAACAGGTCAATGTTAAGGTCGCTGAGTAAGCATAAGTAGCCACAGTTAGCAAACTGGTTAATAGACTCGCTTAATGCGTCCCAGGCTATCTGTGGTGAAACGCTTTCTGGTCTATATGCTGTTCCTAGCGCCATTTTACCTCCAGGAAGTTGCAATTCAATCCAAAGCTGTTCCAAACCAGAAGATGGGTGGCGACGGACACGAGTATTGATGTCCTTTCTCACGTAAAAGCCAACTCCACCTCCTCGCTTATTCTTTCGTGCTTTATGTAGAAAATTGTAGTGGGGGACGACTGGTGCCAGGGATTGTTGACCGNGAATTACCTATCTTATGCAACCTAAATGATGGAACAGCAAGTTTATTCTTACGTCTCGTGTTAAATGAGTGGACGTCACTTTTCTTAGTAAATAAATGTATATGTTTACGGACATACATAATGTTATCAAATATGTATTGCGAAGCCACAGTCAATATATTGATTTCTTTCTTGTCGTCTGTACAAGTGTACAATATGGCTACGCTACGTGATGAATAAATAAATTCAAATATTATTTTTGTTCCACAAGCCCCAGCTAATCATACAAACTTCGAATCCATCCGTATCTTATTCCAAAAGTTAGGTAAGCCTGTATAGAAGACCTTTGTGAAATAAATATTTATATCAGTGGATTTTTTTATCTTAATAAAACTTTTTTTTTATCTTAATAAAACTTTCTGTTATCAAGTAATGATGTACAGGATATTAAGCAGTCTTCTCAGTTAAAACAAAGATATATATTGATGAAAATGCTTCTGCCCGCGGGTTTTCTCTCGTGGATTTTGATTTTAAATGGGTTTCATATTACATTTTTCATACTACGTATGTACATACGTTTTTCTACTGTTTTAGAGGGTAGAATACTTAGTCTGTCCCTTTATGAAGCAGTGGGATTGCCTAGTAAAAATTAAATGTTAGTCTAATGCTGAGGTGCACCACCTAACTTTGGCCGTAACTATAACGATAACCGGTGTATTTTGTATGGAATTTGACAGATTTTTGACGTTTGTCAAAGTTAAAGTAACATGGTGCATGCAACCCACCCTAACTGTTGGCCTATTTTTCAATTGTATTAATTGTACTCATTCCCATCCCTCATGAGTCCATACCTCGAGCCGATTTCGAGAAATCAAGAGTTGCTATTTTGCAAACATTTTTGGCCCACCCTGTATATGGATATAAGTAGGTAGGTATGACTGATATAAATGATTTATTTGAAGGTATTTTCACCAAACCGGGTAGCCCGGGAGATGTCGGAACTCACGGACGCCAATCAACGTCGGCCGCAGGGAAAGCCACGTATTAATACAAATTNGTTGACCGTGCTCAATCCATGTTTCATTAATTGCTAAGATGTCGGGTTTGAAATTTGCCATTGAAATTAAAAGTTCATCCTCACCTGTGTTGAGAGATCTAGCATTCAATAGCCCTATTCTCAAACTTTTAAACTTTGAGTTAGCCATTTTTCATAATATTAATAAAGAGTTTCTCTGTTTTGTAAAAGAAAATGTGAAATAAATGTATTGAAAAAACACACACACATGGGCACAGTCTACCTAAAAACAAATCCAAGCAAGTAACGTTTAAAAACAAAAACAGTAACTCATAAGGTACATTTCTTAAATTGACTAATATTATAATGTTAAGTGTTTCACAAATGTCAACATCACCATCACGTGCGAACACCACCACATCCAAAAACCCTGTTGATATCCGCTTCCGATTTGATGCGATGACGGGGAGCTCCCTGTTCTCGTCGAGCATAGATTCTGCCATCCCGTGTCCAGACGTAATGCCATTTTTCACGACGGGCAGCTTCTCTGGCGTTATAAAACAGATGACGATTTTGCTTTGTTAGTCGCTCATTGATGTAAAAGTTTTTTGGTGAACCAGACAGCCCCAGGCCATCAGTTTGCAGAGACCGGCGGACACGGGCCGCTGCTAACAGCTGCCCTCGCAGGGCGCGGCGGGTCAGACGGATGATGAGCACCCTAGGGCGCGCATCAGGTGTTTCATGTGATGACCCGGCTCGTAATGGTCCCCCTCGCTCAGCATTCACTATGTCACGTTCATCGATAGACACTCCGAGTTTATTGGCCACCGTCAACATGATATGAGCAGCATTTTCATTCTTTTCCTCTGGTATCCCGGCTATTTCAATGTCATTCTGCAAGAGCTCTTGATCTCTGTCGTTAAGGTTTTGCTTCAATTCCGAAATAGTTTCTTGTAGGTTGGGTGTCTCGGTGATGGGGATTATTTTGTTCTGACGCTGCTCCAGGGTCTCGACGCGCGATGTCAGGCCTTCTATACACTGCTTATTATGGTTGATTTCAGCTGTTAGTTGTTGTATTGTGCTCCTGAAGTCAGACATCTCAGCGCGAAGCGCTCGCAGCTCTTCTAAAATCAGTTGAGTATCTGTTTTTATTTCTCCCATATCTATTGGTGTTGGTGATTTTTCTGCATTTCCTTGTCTGCTAGAACCACGGCGCAGTGTAACAAATTCATCGCTAGCCTCCTCTGCCCGCAAGTTGCGTAATGGAGTGGTAGTATTACCGTGTTTAGGTTCGTTGTTTTTACATAATGGCACAGAATAAGTAATAGTACAGGTACAGAAGGATTACTCCGCAAGACGATTTAAATAAATGCGAGTTTTGCTACGACGCGATACAGTGGAATTCAGCTCGCACAGCACTACGTACCTACAATTTTATTCACCTACAAGTTTTGTCTCTTTCTATCGCGTGCCTCTGAACTCTTCTTACGCTGTTAGGGTTGCTGTCTAGTGAAAAAATAATTCTTCTTCTTTTCTTCTTTTCGTGTCGACAACAAACCTACACAGTGTCAGCCCAAAACTCCGCCACAAGAGTGGCGTTGTCGAAAAATATTAATCTACTTATTTGTAATGAGGTACGTATGTAGGTAAGTATGCATTCATTATGGAAAACCTTGGGAGAGGCCTTTGTCCAGCAGTGGACGTCATTTGGCTGAAACTAACGAACGCATTCTGAGCAGTAGTCATAGTAGGTTAGGTTCCTATACTATCCTAAGAATTATTGATTACCTACATGGCCAACATACCTTTCAGCATCTTTGGGAAGCGAAAAAAAAAGATAAATCCGGTAGATTTCTTTTCGAATTCAAACACCCGAACACCGCACAATATTTCTTTCTCTTTATGTCCCTTTTTAAATAATACTTCGATCATAGAATTNGCAAGGGTGATCATTGCGACCACGGTTACAGAGTAGGTGATGGTCAGGAGCTTCTGTAAATTGGAACGAGGATTCGAATTATTTAGCTTGAACAAACTTCGCACGTACCTAATATGAGTAATAAATATGCACTTTGCAAATAAGTTTGGCATTAGCAAAAAGTGTCATCATTTTGATAGCAGATGATCACTACGGTACTATTACTACGATTCACTAAAAATGACGTGCCCTGTTGTGGACTTTCATCGGCGTTTTCATACCAAATATAATATTGGGGTAGTTATTAAAGAAAACCTACCCAAATTCCGCGAGTTCATAAAAAATCCGGCAGCACAAAGACAATTTTCTTGCATTGTGAATAGCAACAGACGGTGAGCGCTAACCCACTATTTCAATAATCCCATGTATAACATGGGAAGTAGCCTTCTTTGCCTCTGTTCTTAGGATCGGGTCGTTATCCTGAGTTTAAGTCTAAATCATCTGATGATGATATAAAAAAGAATGCCTACCTTTCTCCCAAACCTCTCCACACACATCATTGACACCGTGGATCCGCAAATCATCAGCATGGGCACGACCAGTGACGTCAGCTCTGGGTTGGCTGTCACTCCTGACTCTGACATAATGGTCCACGCGTACGTCAGGATGGTGAAGTTGCCGTTGAATGACTGAGCTGATATTAAAGCCATGACGAGGAAGAAGCCGCGCCGCCATGCCTTGTTCTTGACTGGAAAATGAAGACACAATCATGTTTTGTAATATTCTGCTATTTATAATTTTATAATACCTATTACTAATGGAAGCAAATCGACAACTGATAAAGGTCACAAGGGTCATATTAAGAAATAAATGGTGTCGTCAGCAAAACCTTGGTATTTTAATGATATTTTAACTCCTTTGGAACAACTGCAGAACAGATAATAGCAAAAACCTCCTGTTTTTAAGAACTTTTAATACTTTTACTAATATGAGGACAAAAGTTTGATTGTGCACTCTTGGTTTTCTAAATAGAACAAATAAATACTTACAAATATTCAAAAATGNGAAACAGTCCGAACTCATTAGCCAAATTATATTAATATATGATATCAAAACGTTCAAAAGTTTGGCTGTACACGAGCACGTACACAACATGTTGTTCTCTTTTAAGAAATTTGTTAGTACTAAGGTTGAATTATTAAATAATCACTGTTAAATGTGATTAATTTATCACTTTTACCGCGACTGTCGGTAATTATTCATAATAACCGGTTATTATTAATAATTTTCAATTTATCACATTAACCGTAACATATACACTTTCTTACGTTATCACGCCTGAAAAAAATTTTTGAGCAACAAGTGTATACCCAGAGAAATAACTGGTACTAGAGTGGCAGGTTAGTTAAAAGACAAAGTACGAGTAAGCTGTGCTAAGTTTTTTATTTATCAAATGTTTCTATTTTTTTACAAGACATTACTTTTGTATCATTAGTAGTGACTTAACTTTTTCACTGAGTTCTCAAAAATATACAAAGTAATACAAAAAGTAAGTAATGTAGCTAGAATTACATAAAATAAATAAATCATTAGGTATTTAACTACGAGTAAGTAGTATGTATGAGTTGATGAGATCGATTCTGTATCTAATTGNTTTGGTAGAAACCATGATAATGGTCCTACTGTGGGCATCATTTATCAACTTACATTAATTTTATGTACAATTTCGCTAACGTTAGGGACTTAAGGTCTACTCGTTTTTTAAACTTCAAATTCAGTCTCTTGAAGAAATTTTACAGTTTGAGGTAGATTGCTTTGTTGGTAAGATTACGTAGAAATAAAACACTTTTATGGCGTTTAATAACCTGTTTCCCCACCAAAATCTTGTCGATTTCTTCGACACACTTACCTTTATCTTCTGGTACCTATAAGTACCAGGGTGACAACAACTCCAAAGAGGCTTATTGCTGTAAATATGAAAAACATGGAGAGCATGCCAAGAGCGTCGATCGACGACATCGTAAAGGTAGCAGGGAAGCGCTGGACGCAGGCCGCTACCAATCGATCAACGTGGAAAGTATTAGGGGAGGCCTATGTTCAGCAGTAGACATCCTATGGCTGAAATGATGATGATGATGATGCCAAGAGCGTTGGAGACTGGTGTGAAGATGGGCACTTGGGCTGAAGATAGAAGCTCCACCTTCGGCCTGATTATCAATTTCCATCTGCTGATATGCAGGCCAAGGGCTTCTTCGTTGTAAGTATATTAATAAACCACGCGTAGATGATGCAGCCTAACACTTTTGCTCATCATCATCATTTCAGCCACAGGACGTCCACGCGATTGCTGAACATAGGCCGCAATGACTTCCACATCACACGGTTGGTAGCGGCCTGCATCTAGCGTCTTCCTGCTTTATAGGTCCACCTTGCTCGTACCTAAAAATATATACCTAGTATCTAAAACAGATGGAGTATCTTGAAAATTTGTAATAACTTAATTTATTTTTTACAAGTAAATACTCGTAGATGTACTAATTTTGATTGACGCTACAAAATTAGACTGTATCTGACACTATTGTAATTTATAAATGGAATAATTGCGTAGATAACATTCATTTTACATTATGTTTAATTAATTACACAAGAACTATTAATTAGATAAGTAGGTACTATTAATCGTATACTAACATTTGAGAACAATGTTTTATTGTATTGATGTTCGTTAAGGCTTAGGTACTTTGTATCCACAACAGGGTTTCTGTTTCAAGGTTATAATTTTTTTTTAGTTAGTAAGTTAGGTTTAATAAAAGCAGGCCGCTACCAACCGGGCAATGTTGAAATTATTCGTTCAGTAACTACAGAGGCAAAAGTTCTCGAGTGGCGACCATGGGCCGGAAGACGTAGCGTAGGCAGGCTTCCCACTAGGTGGACCGACAATCTGGTGAAGGATGCGGGCAGCGCAGGAACGTTCATTAAGATAATCCTTGGTGGAGGCCTTTGTCCAGCAGTGGACGTCATTTGGCTGAAACGAACGATGTTCAGCAGAGGACGTCCTGTGGCTGAAATGAAATGAACAAAACCCAGAAAAAAAATCAATACACAAACATACTGAAACATAATTACTATGCTCTGTTTTATTTTTAACATCTTTCATTCGCAATTTCTAATTTAGTACCAAATTATCAAAAAACAATCAAACAAAAACAAAGTGACTTTTAAAGTTAAATTTATTGTAAATGTGTTCTCTAATACCTAATTTTATTTGTCTTTTTACGATTAATATAGAAATTGAACCCACAAGAGTGAGTGAAAACCTCATAAAGGAAGGCGCTGGATGCAGGCCGCTACCAACCGGTCAATATGAAAATCATTGGGGGAGGCCTATGTTCAGCAGTCATCATCATAGAGGTCCCCATCCATGGGAGGTCCCCATGGCTGAAAATATGATGATAATTATAGAAATTGAAAGTTGAGTCTATCTCAACCAATTCAAAGAAATGGAAGATTCATGACATGTTATGGGACTAATCCCACCTCTTGTTCCCACCGCTGCAACTCCTGTGTAGCCAGGATCTACAGCTTGACCGCCAATAAAACCCAACCAGTGAAGGCCAAGTTTGTCCATGCATGCATGTATGACATGGTAGTCAAACAGACAGGTCGTTATAATTTCGTATTTTTATTAGTATTACATCATTTCACAAGTTACTTTCCATGTATAAAAATAACCTTCCTTATTTGATTTAGTTTATGTAAGGTCATAGACACATTGTGTTTGTGATTGTGGAATGTCAAAAAACATTTCGTCTTTCTCCCCGTTGTTTGCAAATAAACAGAGTTCTTTGTTTCGTTATGCAGGTGAAATACACTCGTCGTCAAATAAATCGCACCTCCCGCGACAAGCACTATTAAACGTATGCATCCCCACTTCTCTCCAATATTGGCATTATTTAAAAGCCTAGTTCTAAACTTGATTTCATTATAGGAAAAGTTTTTACCCCAAAAATGTGTCTTTAGAAGGATCCAGAGTCACTTCTTTAAAAAATAGGTAGTTACGCTTGAGACAACTTTTATCGCTATAAAACTGTTAAGTAGGGATTAATCGCTATCCATCTGTTAAAGAGGACATGTGAGATCATTATTTGGTTTTATAACAAAAAAAACTGGTCTAATTGATCCCAGAGGTGAGCCCAAAGTGAGGTCTTTTTTCAAGTCACATTTATGGTATATGTTAATCATTTATTATGAAATTGAATGTGTTTTTCTTTAAGGATATTTATTGGGCTTTCAAATAACACCAATATTGTTGGGGCACCATGGTTGTGTCAGGAGAAAATCTTTAAAGTTCGCGTCGCGGAAGGTGCGATTTATTTGATGTTGAGTATAAAAAACAAAACGACAGAAGACATAATTAATCTTGAAGTTAACTCTTCAAAATAGTAGGACTTCAAAATCACGACCTTTCTTTTCGATTATCAAATTGATTTATTCTGTGCTTAGAGGTACCTAATTATCATCAAATAATAGGTATAGCAGATAATCATGGAAATCATTGGGGGAGGCCTATGTTCAGCAGTGGACTTCCTATGGCTGAATTGATGATGATGATGATGATCCAATAATCCAGTCAANGGGACTAATCCCACCTCACGTTCCTATCGCTGCAACTCCTGTGTAGCCAGGATCTACAGCTTGACCGCCAATAAAACCCAACCAGTGTAGGCCAAGTTTGTCCATGCATGCATGTATGACATGGTAGTCAAACAGACTGATCGTGTTACTTACGTATTTCTATATTAATAATTTCGTCAAGGGGTACGGTAGACTGGATCGAAACCTTATATGAATAACAAAGCATAAAAAAATAACGATTTTGAGTCGACAACATATATCCGCAAAATTCGGATAATGGAGAATTTCGTTAAATTCCGATGGCATTGACAAACAAACCGCTGTCGCCATCTTTAGTAGTTCACTATGCGATCAACGCCAAAAGCTGGGTTGTCACAAGGTTGTCATCGATCCATAAATAAATGGAAATCAGTGCGTTTCGCGATTTTTATGATAATAAATACTCTTTGATATGTGTTTTTTCTTTAAACCTGGTATTGGCCGATTCAACCACAAAAAAAGAATATTAGCCATAACCTTGAAGTTCAAATGTCAATGTCATTTAGTTTCGCACAGTGATAAATTCCATAAATCTCTTCGGCGAAAACAGGATAATTCAGATCGAACTTCACTTGGTAAGTTCGTTTGATCATCTAAATATGCCTGCGAATTTCAACAAGGGTTAAAAAAATAATGAGGGGTTAATAATAAGTTGGTTTTTGTTGTTTTTCATTGGATGAATTTGACATTTACACTGCCTGTATAATATCTTGGACGTAGGTACTGATGCAACATCAAATCTGTCTTTAATGTCAGTTATATTATTTAGAGCACAGTTTAAATTAAGCTTCACTGGTTCTGTCTTGCTTGATCGACTTGAACTCTATCTGGACTCCGATATTATCTAGGTACCTACCTAAATACATTTGTGACAGTTTTCCAGTACTCTTTATTTTTTCACATTTTAATCTTTGCAGACATTTTATTCGCATCAAATACAGAATTTAATCCAAGGTCCCATTAAAAAGCTAGAACTAATAGTCCAGTCTCCATCTGCCGGCTGGCTAGAAAAATACCAGAAACGAATGACCGAGTCGACTCTGAAAACTTTCTTTGATTTTATTTCTCTCCATTGTGAAAATTGTGTCGGAGGAAAAATGAACACGTTTCTTGTTTCATTTGCAAAAGTGTCAGTTTCATGCATTTTCTTTTGGGTTTTCTTTAATTTAAAAGCGTCTGTAATTCAAGTCCCATAATGGTTGTAAGAAATTACACAAAGTGCTTCAATTCAATGCGGTACTATGAATAGGACGAAATTTTGGAACGCTTCCTTTGCTTACCATAAAAAGGTTCTTTAGGGTTTTTTCCTATTCAAACCTACTATGAAAATGAAAGTCTACTGTCATGTTATAAAGTGTGATTTTATGGGAATTAAAATATAATTATTATTATCACATGAAAAAAACGTTTGTAATGTAAATTTTTGGACACATTCGTACAGTAAGGTGCTACACTAGCACATCTAAGCCGCATAATAATAATGACCGGGTAACAATTGATTATTATCTATTGTGTCTCGATTCGCGAGGCTTGAAGGGCTAGTACCACTGCTGGGCAAAGGTCTCCCTCAAATCTTTCTAACTACCCTGGTCTAAGGCCATTGTTTGCTTCTATTGGTTATCCAAATTGTCATGATATTTGTCTTTCTAGGTCGTTCTTACTTTTAATCTTCTATAATATAAAAATGAATCGCAAAATGTGTTGGTAAGCGCATAACTCAACAACGCCTGGACCAATTTTACCAATTCTTTTTTTTAAATGTTTGTTGAAGTCCTAGCCTAGGATGGTTTTTACAGCGAGAAAAGTTTGAATAATTTCCGGGTAAACCCTAAAAAACTAGAAACTTCACCCCTAAGGGTAAAACGGGGTCCACGCGTACGAAGTCGCGGGCGGCCGCTAGTTTATAATACAAAAATAAAGTGTGGTATATAAATAGCGCTGTATTTTTAAACCCTGATATTAGGTAAGAAAAATTAAACATAAATAGATCAAAAGTACCTTCTGTGGTTTATGTAGATAATCCTATAAAATGACACATAATCCCTCCCATGATTTTAGACAGATACAGTAACAGATGTTATATAAATATTTTTCTTTTGAATGAAAGATGAATGGGTTTGAGTAATGGTATTTATATTACAGTGTAAGAGACAGCCCGACAAAAACTGTAAAGGTAGAATCAGACCATTCATTTCCGTCTTTCACTCATCTTTTCAAGAAACAGCAAATAGGATGTGGATGATAGTGTACCAATCAAGGTACATTTCAGCATAGACTATTCAGTTTTGATATCAGCAGTTTTTTCTAGGGAACATTTTATTCATTATGAGTAATGATAACATTATAGACAGCGCCAATATGAATGATTTTTTAACAAAGCCGAATAATACTGGCTAATAATTTTTTTTTTTTAATATTTTACAACCGTATTAAGTTCATGGGATAGGTGATAAAGTCTCCTTCTTTGACAAACTCTGTAATAGACCTAATTCTAAAGGACTCTACGCACAAACCCGCTGACAGCCCGGAGGCTTGTGGTGTCGGCGGCTTTATTTAAAAAGAATCATGTCATGAAAATTGACGTCTCAAGTTCTTCAGTATGCTATGGACATCTAGCATTATAAATGAGATTCACCTTAAAAAATAGAAGCAGAACACGTTGTGAACGTTATCTTGACTTACTTGACTTAAGGTCCTATGTCCCCTAGATGGGGCAGAGGGCATCCACAACAGTCCTCCATCGCGTTTGGTCTTGAGCCTCGCGTTTGATCTCGCTCCAAGTCTTGCCGATTTTCTTCATTGCTTAGTAAAATATGTGCCATTAAATATCATGGTCTGAAAGTAAAATCATGTTTCATTTAATGTTTTCTAATTCTTTTAACTCAATTAAATATCCAATTGCTTTAAATTCGCTTGACAAGAAGACAGAAACATTTTAAATTACTTTACAAAACTTGTCTGGGCGTAAGTAGGCGCATTTAACAATTTATCTTAGGTTTGAAATAGCGTCTTTCAACATTTTATCTAAGGGTTTAACAGAGATGCTAAGTTTAGCAACATCTTTATTAAAATTATTTATTGTAAAGTACAAGTCAGTCGAGTAAACTGCGCGACTGGCGGTTGTGACGTCACATCGGCTCTGATACGTGGGAGGGAGAGTCGCATTCCAGCGAGGTTCACAGTAAGCTTGATCGTGTTGTATGTAGGCCCTTTTTAGGGTACTTATACACGTCCCAATATACCGTGAACTATTAGTGGCAGCAGAATTTATTAGTACTATCGAATCGTGCGAGTTATTGTTGAAAAAAAAAAAATGTTCTCAACTATAATCAAAAAAATATCATCAACATCAAGCGTAAGAAACAATATTTTTTTTTACAAAATGTGACGTATTTGGATTCTGCCTGCCTCACGAAATCAATATTTAAAGTAAAAGAAGCTCTCGCACTAAGTAATACCATAAAACCTTATAGCACTAAACTGAATCGCACACGCTCCGTACAGGCATATTTTTTATTTGTATTTAAAAAAAAATCTTTAATCTATTGTACTAGATAGATAAGATATAATCATTTTACTGCGGGAAAACAACCACCAAAATTTTTCACGGTGTATAGCTTCAAGCCCTAGGGAAGCAACACTACTTCGGGACAACATAAAGGCAAAAGTATCATTTTTGCACACCCGTATTCACAAACATTACTATGTGGTCTTACAGTGCGCGTGGACGCACAGGGTGACACACGAACCAATCACAGAGCTCTATTCAACGCTGTGCGTTCGATTTGCTGTTTCACTTATGCAAGCATCGTTGAATTGTGAATACAGGCGTAAGATATCTTACGAGATAAGTAATGAGATATTTGAAATTAGATCCCTCTACACTCGGATCGGCATTTATTGAAAAAGTTGGAAACGGCGCGCGAAAACACATCAATCTAATAGATCGGAGTTAGAGATGTCACCAATTGAATTTCACTTACTTTGGCAAGCGATAATGTTACAGAAACTAAAGCTTTTTCCATGTTAAATGTATAGGGTTTATATTTTAGCTGTTTTAGAGATACGCTAGTGAAAGTGTAAGAGACACACAAGGCATATTTAGTATTAGTTGATTATTTAATTCAAAATCAAACATAATAATTGTTTAGACTAATAAGATTACTTCTTACAAATCATCATAAATGCTCTTAAGGAGCCTTGACATGACCCATTCTTTGCTTATGAAAAATTAAATAGCAGGTAGATCATGGTGACTGAGTTTGTTGCGGTGCTTCTTCTTAGCACTTGTCAAATGTTTGTCTCGAAGCGCTGGTAGGGTTACCAACAAACTCAGTCACCATGATCTACCTGCTATTTAATTTTTCATAAGCATAGACAAACGATAGTTATTTTAGGAACAAAACATACCATTTCATGTAACAAATTGGCCCTCGAATTGTTCCTAAAATAGAAAGTTACATAAAAGTACTGCAGGTAGCTGATATACCATGTGAGTGGTTTATAAGGGTTCCGTGTGTTTCGAAACATTTACGAAACCCTTCCAATGTTTTAAAGCTTTCCTAACGACCAATATTCGAGACAATATTGTATTTGTGTACATACTTACCATGAGTTTACGTGCTTGCTAGCGACTGCATAAAAAACTTACATTAAGGCGGTTATCACACTGCGCCGCGCTCCGCCGCNCAAGTAAAATCCATGCGCAAAAAAACAATTTTTTTTTGTTGAGCGGTGTATTTAATTCAAAATCAAACATTAGACTGACATTTAGACTAATAAGATTACTTCTTACAAATCATCATAAATGCTCTTAAGGAGCCTTGACATGACCCATTCTTTTTATACCCTACCAGCGCTTCGAGACAAACATTTGGCAAGTGCTAAGAAGAAGCACCGCAACAAACTCAGTCACCATGATTTACCTGCTATTTAATTCTTCATAAGCATAGACAAACGATAGTTATTTTAGAAACAAAACATACTATTTCATGTAACAAATTGGCCCTCGAATTGTTCCTAAAATAGAAAGTTACATAAAAGTTCTGCAGGTAGCTGAAATACCACGTGAGTGGTTTATAAGGGTTCCGCGTGTTTCGAAACTTTTACGAAACCCTTCCAATGTTTTAAAGCTTTCCTAACGACCAACATTCGAGACAATATTGTATTTGTGTACTTTACCATGAGTTTACGTGCTTGCTAGCGACTGCATAAAAAAACTTACATTAAGGCGGTTATCACACTGCGCCGCGCTCCGCCGCGGAGCGCGGGGCGACAGATTTAATCATTGTATGCAAGTACCTCAGTTTGTATAGAAAACACGCGCGGCACTTCACACTGACAACGCGTCCGCGCGCGTTATTTTTTATATGAAAATCACGCGCTCCGCGGCGGAGCGCGGCGCAGTGTGATAACCGCCTAAATGTATGAAAAATTGTACAGCGCCGCGCCGTAGCGGCTACTTTCAAGAAATCTTCAAAGTATTTTTTGACGTAACTCGCTAGCGAGCACACCGTAAACTCATGGTAAGCACACGATGCCCGTATTCACAAACGATGCTTGCTTAAGTGAAGCAGCAAATCGAACGCACAGCGTTGAATAGAGCTCAGAGGGTCTAGTGTGAGTTTACGTCAAAAAGTCATACATTTAATGTTTAAATGTATGACGGATTGTACAGCGCCCCTAGCGGGAAACGTTCAAAAACTAAAATTTTCATACATTTTTTAAACGCGCTCACTAGTGAGTGCGTTTGATGTAAACTCACACACAGCCCACTGATTTAGTTCGTGTGTCACACTGTGCGTCCACGCGCACTGTGAGACCTCATAGTTTTGTTTGTGAATACGGGCGTTATATGTTTTTGTAGAAATTTCTGTATTATGTATCGTCACGGTAATAATATCATACAGTATTATAACTTCATATAAACAGACGAAACGAGAACTTTCTTTCGAAATTCAAATCTCGGTATGCGCTCGGTATGCAAAAGTCGGGGGTGTCGCGAATGTGCCGAATGGACGTCGGTGGCCAAGTGATAAAAATGACAAAACTGATTGAATTTGACTGACCGTCATTTACGGTCAAATTGGTCAAAAACTAGTCAAATTGTCATTTTCAGTCAGTTTGATTTGAAATGAAAATTATATTGTATTAAACCAGCTTTTGCCCACGACTTCGCCCGCCCAAAATTAAAATAACAGATCATTATGATTATTAAAGTTTCAGTAGCGGTTACTTTCAAGAAATTTTCAAAGTATTTTTTGACGTAACTCGCTAGCGAGCACACCGTATACTCATGGTAAGCACACGATGCCCGTATTCACAAACGATGCTTGCTTAAGTGAAGCAGCAAATCGAACGCACAGCGTTGAATAGAGCTCAGAGGGTCTAGTGTGAGTTTACATCAAACGCGCTCACTAGTGTACATCTATCTAAATATATAAAAGGAGAAACTGACTGACTGACTGACTGACAGATCAACCCACAGCCTAAACGGCTAAAGGTAGGCACTTGAAATTTGGAAGGGACGTAGCTTAGGTACCGTAGAGGTGCACTAAGAAAGGAATTCCCGAAATTCTCACGGGAACGGGAATTAGCGGGAAAAATGGGATTCACGCGTACGAAGTCGCGGGCGGCCGCTAGTTTTCATACATTTTTTAAACGCGCTCACTAGTGAGTGCGTTTGATGTAAACTCACACACAGCCCACTGATTAGTTCGTGTGTCACACTGTGCGTCCACGCGCACTGTGAGACCTCATAGTTCTGTTTGTGAATACGGGCGTTAATGTGTTTTCTAGAAATTTCTGTATTATGTATGTATCGTAAATCACATTATGTTCTGAGATGATGTAAATTCATGACTCATGGGAATTCAAACAATATATGATGGATTGTAAATGTTTTCGAACGTATCTCTTTTATATTTATTTTATTCATGGCTTAATGGTATTTAATTGATTTATGTTGAACAATTTATTTATCGCCGACGATGAATTTACACGAATTTAACCTTCAATAAGTACTTACAGTTCTGCAGAAAAATAGATCTTTTTCGTCATTCCTTCATTCCAATTTCCAAATTCTACACTGTCAGTACCTCAGTCAGTGTGGAATTTGGAAATCAGAATATGACTGATCAGTATTTGGTCCGCTTAACTGCCGCGAGGTTCCAAATGGAAGGTTTAAGGAAAAAATCCCATGAAACAGAGCCATTGAACACAAAAACTATGTATAGGTATTTTGAATAGTTCTACTTAAATTCCAAGCAGTAAATTGTGTTAATATGGCGCCTGTCCAATGTATTGTGCTAATAGCAATTTGAAGTGTTACCCGTAGTTCATTCTAAATAGCCAATTTATTAGAACTATTATGCTGACACTAATTCAGATAGGGTAGAGTCCCCGTTTGTGGTCACTCTACATTTCTATATTTATACAAGCGAAAGGTCACTGATTGACTGACTCACTCATCACGAAATCTCAAAAACTACAAGTGATAGGAAACTCAAATTTTTCATGGGGGAACACCCATTTATTTCCTATTATTATGAGTATCAATTTTTTAGAACGTAGGTGCTCACTAAGACGGGATTTCGCAAAATTCAACCGATAAGGGGGTAAAACGGGATCCACGCGTACGAAGTCGCGGGCGGCCGCTGGTATGTAATATTAGTTAAAATGTAGAGAAGCCAAAATCGATCTAATGATGGCCAAAATCGGTACCTACTTCTATTCTAGTTTCCTTTATTTCAATTACAAGTGTTTGTTGCTACGTTAATAAAACAAACGAAGATTGCGCTTTAAAAGCTGGTGTAGCAGAGTTTATTTTTGTTTGTTAAGTTTAACCCATTTAGACCTATAAGGGATGTATATTCCTCCGGAGGTGTGAGCGTGAATTTACTGCATCAAGCTATATTATTATAAGCATATTAATTTATGCTTCCTCTGGTAATCAAACCGGTTTCTATCACTGTCAAGCGCCAAATGCCAAAATAGAATATGTTGACAAGTGAATAATGTAGTGCGTGTTTCAGGAATGTGAAATATGACGTTATGGCGGCAACAAATAAAAATAGGCAGTTTTTTTGGGCTTGTAATATTCGTAGACTGTTGATTTACAGACTGACACTGAGTAGTCTGTCATGACTAATTTATTTTATTAAAGTGTTAGGAAAACAAACAGTTCACAATTGTCTACAGAATGTCAGACGTGATGTGATTTTTGGGAATCGCCAAGGAATGAAAGACAATATTTTAATATTTTTTTTAATATTCAATAAAAAATAAATGTCTAGGTAGGGTCATGTTACGTAGTAGCGTTTGTTTTTAGGGGTTTTTGATAAATAGTTTTAAATACTTGTAGTGACATCTGTCATATCTAAGGCATTTATAGGGAGCTTTAAATTTTGTAGTGTGTCGGATGATAATTTTTTATTGATTTTTCAGTGTGATTCATTTTTTGGACACGATTAGAGTGAGGAACATGAACAGGTGACCAATAGGGGAATCGATTTAGAAAGTCTGTAATATTATTTAACCTGAAATTTGGCTTTGTAATGTTTTTCTTTTTGTTTTTCACATTATAAAATTCCTGTTTATCGGCATTCACTCGTAATAAAGTTATTTCAAAAACTGATCTGTTGTAACATGCATTTACAAACAAACATAAACTAACAGTCTAACCTTGTTTTTCACCGAACATCAAACTGCGCTGTATGTAATCGAAAATATTTTTACCTCGGTAAATACAAGGTAGGTATTTATTGTAATTGTAAGGAAGCTGTAAACACGAAGGGCAGGAAAGGCGACCTCCGTCCTTGGTTGGGCTACCATTGAAGCGGTCGTAAACTGGTGCATTGACCTGAATCATGTATTCGATAATAGGCGATCATTATAGTAGGGCTCTTTTTATACCTCTTTAATATATACTCACTTAGAGTACCTCTAAAGACCAAAGTTTTACCTCCAAAGTTGTAAAATTAATGTTAAAAAGTTATGTTGGGTCGTGTAAAAGAACGAGTTCTTCAAGTTTGCTCGCATAAGTTAGCGAGAAGCTATCAGTATTTTCTTAAAATGCACATTATTAACTGATTATTCTATACAATTTATCTTTTGAAAACCCTACTCCGGTAATGCAGTCGGAGATTTTAAAAAATATATCTGAAATACTTTACACGTGTCGCTAGTAGGATGTCATTTCATAGAAATCATTAGTATCGCCAATCGCGTCGACATGTTGTCTGCTACTGCAGTATGGAGTCGGCTACGAACATGCCCCTACAAACGTAAGCTTACCGATAGATAGTAAAGTAAAGTAATGTTTATTTCTCACAACATAACAGATAATATTATGATAACAAACAATCAGGAAAAACAAAAAGTAAGAATGTTGGTGGGTTGACACCTGAACTAGGAAGATTCCTGTGTCTCAGGTTACCAACCCTCCACCCATAGCATAGTGTGCTGATAGTTATAAGTACTCTAAGACCGGTCGTTGTGATTTCGAAGCAGTGGTAGGGTTAATACTGGGACGTGTAAAAGTGCTTTTTAAAAGCCTATTTGCAAAAATAAATGAGTTTTGAGTTTTTAAGAGTTTCCTTTGTCCAGCATTGGACGTTCTCTGGTTAAAATGATGAAAATCTTTTTTCCTCTGTGAAATTTTAATTACAGACAAGGTGCGGAGTGATGCTTCTTTGTTTATCTTCACTGTGGTATTTGTTATTCTATCTCGTTGAAAAAATAAACTGTGTTTTGGATCTGGTGCTAATTTCAAGAGTTAATTAGTTTGTGTTTCACAGATTTTCCGGTTCGAAATGAAGGTAAACTCGTAGTTGATCTATTTTTGAAAACAGCGATGGCAAGAAGATTAAGTAAAGTAAAATAGAAGTAAATACAGATGACCGCGCACTGGAATATACACATTTCTACTTCAAAATAGCACTCTATTACAATTGTATAAAGTTCAACTGAATAGTACTTACTCTCTCTAGTGTTATGAAAATGAAAATACTGACCTGATAATCTAACGCCAGTATTCACAAACATTACTATGAGGTCTCACAGTGCTCGTGGATGTACAGGGTGACACACGAACCAATCACAGAGCTCTATTCAACCCTGCGCGTTCGATTTGCTGCTTCACTTAAGCAAGCATCGTTTCTACTGTACAAAAAGCGTCTAGTAGAGTGAAAATAAGTGAATAAAAGATTCGCTACTTTTTTCTTGGAAACTTTCAGTGGGAAAAACTGGAAATATCTAAAGACTAATGATATCGATTTGGGTAAAGCGATGTAGGTAAGTTTACAGATTTAGTTTTTTCATCGTGTCCCTTACAGACTGTAATACAGGCTGTAGTTAAGAAAAGCAGTGCTTGAAACATGAAATCCAGTACAATAAAATTAGGCTGAGTTGCACCACCTAACTTCGTCCGTAACTATGATTATGACGATAACCAGTGTTTTTTGTATGAAGTTTGGCAGATTTTTGACGTTTGTCAAAGTTAAAGTAAGATGGTGCAACTCAGCCTTAATAATGGGAAACTTTAAACTGATAACGCGTAGCTATTGATTTTCATATCGAACAATTTTCATACGTTTAAAAATAAATATTGTTATATAGCTAGTTTTATCTTTACAAGTAAATATTTTCAATAAATCATAGTCCTTAAAATCATTAAATATTTTGGTAAATCCAGTTTTCAGTTTTCATGTTTACATAAAATGTAAATTCAAATTTTATTTTGGTAAAAAGGCTCCATAGTGCAGATATGGAGTTATATGTACGTACAATGTACCTGCATAATCACATATTATTCGTTTGACTTACTTTCAAGGTCTGACCAGTTCTATTGTACACCCTGTATGAGATTCGTAACTTGCCTTTTATGCCTCATTCTGGAGTTCGTCCGGAAAACTATTGCTAACAAGGTTTGTATCCAAATCAATGGACCCGCCTCGAATTGATATAAAAAACCTACTAGTACGTATCCCCAATTTGTTTAGTTTCAGGGTTGGTAAATGTCTGTAAAAATGTTTATTTTGCTAGCTTTGTTAGCAATGGAAGAATAGGTATTCATTACTTAAAAAACTCATTAACAATTAATTTGATCAATTAATTCGCATTATACCTATTCATTATTTATAGTAAACTTTTGAAACAGAGGCACTATGTTTGAAAGAAAGAAATAAAGAAGTTTATTCGGTTCATAATGTAAAATAACACAATTTGAAAATACGACGTATAAAATTTATGAGTATGTATGTAGTATATAATTATGTTCTAATAAGAATCAAAATGGCAACAGTTCAGCATTGTGTCATCATGCTGTAAGGTAGATATTGCACATTTTTAACGTTTTTATAGTAGCCTCAATTTATTTTTCCGCAATCTTAAATTAAATAAATATCTACACTGATATCTACACGTAAAACTTCAAGAAAGCTGGGAACAAATAGAAAATATCTCATTTGCCGTTGACATGCGGACAATGGTACTGTGACAGTTCTGGCGCGAAGCCACGAGATCGTGCCACAGTGGAGATAGGTCCAGTACCTAGTCGGTATCACCCGGTATTTTAAGGGGAATATAATTCCCACTACCCACTCCTATTTCAATGTCCAGGAGCAGTAAGGGCAGGTAAGGGCTTATTTGTCCAGGGATCCTGTTTAGTATAGTTAATATTAACGTTTACTCAAACATACTGTTTGCAGTGTCCCGCAAAAACTAATCCATTCAAATCAAATCAAATCAAAAATATTTTATTCAATTTAGACCACTAGTGGAACTTATGAATGTCAAAATACAGTAAATAAAAAAAGGTAGCCCTTATGGGACACTTTACATGTCTCCTTATCTTTTGGACTTTATGTGAGTTTATACTACAGTCTAGGGATCCCGTAATGCAGGATCCCTCTAAACTGGATTGCAGTGCGAACAAGACCTTACGTTAAAACTGAATGGTCGGTGTGGATGTTATGTATGGTTTCTGGTGCTATTCTATGTTGATTCTCATAATTATAACAGTAAGCTTACTATACTCATTTACACTGTGACAGTTATGTCGCGAAGGTCAGGGTTACCTTGTAGCATCAAACTCTCTCACTTTAGGCCATAAACTTAGGTTAAAGGTTGGCAAGAAATTCCAAAATGTAGGTAGATATTTTTTACAACCAAGTTTGGCAAGGGAAATTCAAAATGTAGCTAGATTTTCTACCAAATTGTTCTTATGTTTCCGACAAAAGTTGTCAAATTGACTGACATGTTTACCGTATAGTACAGTCAACTATGAAAATTAGCTGTGGTTTGTTTCAACTAGCTACCTATTTTAAAGTTTTTTGTCACTTTGTAAGTATTGAATTTTATGGAATTGGGAAAGAAGTACCGAGTTTGAAGCGTTCATGAGCAGACATTGTAGTTTAATATTCAAGTTCAGAATTTGATTATTGATGAATAATAATAAAATCCTACTTGCTCGATTGATGGTTTCATTTAATTTATTTAAACCAGTTTATCTATAATATAATACGTTTTTGTTAATTTATGAAAATTTAATATTTTAAGCCTATAATATTGAATCCTGATACATAAAGTTAGCCTATTAATTTAATACAGGTACGACTGTACCCAGTGTTGCACTATCAAATGCAATTGAAGCGCCTCTATGCCAGGGTTTTTATGTTCCTGGTCAGGCTATAAATCACATTATGTTCTGAGATGATGTAAATTCATGACTCATGGGAATTCAAACAATATATGATGGATTGTGAATGTTTTCGAACGTATCTCTTTTATATTTATTTTATTCATGGCTTAATGGTATTTAATTTATTTATGTTGAACAATTTATTTATCGCCGCCAATGCGATCCGAATCTACACGAATTTAACGTTAAATAAGTACTTATAGTTCTGCAGAAAAATAGATCTTTCGCTTCACAAATTGTTCAAATTCAAATTCTTTATTGCTCTTACTTTATTCTTTCATTTACTGCAGTGAATTATACAAAATACAAAGTTGTATATAATGTCGACACATTTCGTCGGTCATTATTTCATTCCAATTTCCAAATCCCACACTGTCAGTATGTCAGTACCGGGTCCGCTTATCTACCGCGAGGTTCCAAATGGAAAGGTTAAAAAAAAATCCCATGAACTAGACCCATTGAACACAAAAACTACGTAGTATGTTTTGAATAGTTTTATTTTATCCACAACGTGAATGCTCTTGACTTGTATCTCACCTGATGGTAAGTGATGATCAGGTCGAAGGTGGAAGCGAGCTTCACCCGGAATCCTCAACCACAGAGGAACTGGCTATTTTACCTCTAACTGCCGGAGCACAACAACGCTGTTAATATTGTTGTTATGGCGACAGACTTAGGTAAGATGGTGATAGCTAGCCAGGCGGACTTAGAACAAGCCCTACTACCAACCAAACCGAACAGAAAAATCTGCCCCCACCGGGAATCGAACCCGGGACCTTTGCGTCTGAAGCAGGTGGTCTTACCACTAGACCACAGAGGCGGTTCTATGGTAGTTCTACTTAAATTCCAAGCAGTAAAGTGTGTTAATATGGCGCCTGTCCAAAGTACGAGTATTGTGCTAATAGCAATTTGAAGTGTTACCCGTAGTTCATTCTAAATAGTCAATTTATTAGAACTCTTATACTGACACTAATTCAGATAGGGTAGAGTCCCCGTTTGTGGTCATTCTACATTTTAAATAATCTATATTTATAAAAGCGAAAGGTCCACCGATTGACTGACTCACTCATCACGAAATTTCAGAAACTATAGGTGATAAGAGTCTCAAATTTTACATGGGGGTTTCTTTTAGAACGTAGGTGCTCACTAAGACGGGATTTTGAAAAATGCAACCGATAAGGTGGTAAAACGGGATCCACGCGTAGGTACGAAGTCGCGGGCGGCCGCTAGTGTAATATTAATTAAAATGTAGAGTGGTCAAAAACGATATAATGATGGCCAAAATCGGTACCTACTTCTATTCTAGTTTCCTTTATTTCAATTACAAGTGTTTGTTGCTACGTTAATAAAACAAACGAAGATTGCGCTTTAAAAGCTGGTGTAGCAGAGTTTATTTTTGTTTGTTAAGTTTAACCCATTTAGACCTTTGCTATAAAGGATGTATATTCCTCCGGAGGTGTGAGCGTGAATTTACTGCAACAAGCTTTATTATTATAAGCATATTAATTTATGCTTCCTCTTGTAATCAAACCGGTTTCTATCACTGCCAAGCGCCAAGTGCCAAAATAGAATACGTTGACAAGTGAATAATGTAGTGCGTGTTTCAGGAATGTGAAATATGAGGTTATGGCGGCAACAAATAAAAATAGGCAGTTTTTTTGGGCTGGCAATATTCGTAGACTGTTGTTTTACAGACTGACACTGAGTTGTCTGTCATGACTAATTTATTTTATTTTAATGTTAGGAAAACAAACAGTTCACTAAATGTCAGACGTGATGTGATTTTTGGGAATCGCCAAGGAATGAAAGACAATATTTTAATATTTTTTTAATATTCAATAAAAAATAAATGTCTAGGTAGGGTCATGTTACTTCTTAGCGTTTAACCGACCTTTCTGCGCGTTTGTTTTTAGGGGTTTTTGTTAAATAGTGGAAAATACTTGAAGTGACATCTGTCATTAGGGCATTTAAAGGGAGCTTTAAATTTTGTAGTGTGTCGGATGATAATTTTTTATTGATTTTTCAGTGTGATTCATCTTTTGGACACGATTAGAGTGAGGAACATGAACAGGTGACCAATAGGGGAATCGATTTAGAAAGTCTGTAATATTATTTAACCTGAAATTTGACTTTGTAATGTTTTGCATTTTGTTTTTCACATTATAAAACTCCTGTTAATCGGCATTTACTCGTAATAAAGTTATTTCAAAAACTGAACTGTTGTAACATGCATTTACAAACAAACATAAACTAACAGTCTAACCTTGTTTTTCACCGAACATCAAACTGCGCTGTATGTGATCGAAAATATTTTTACCTCGATAAATACAAGGTACGTATTTATTGTTGTTACCCCATAAATTGTAAGGAAGCTGTAAACACGAAGGGCAGGAAAGGCGACCTCCGTCCTTGGTTGGGCTACCATTGAAGCGGTCGTAAACTGGTGCATTGACCTGAATCATGTATTCGATAATAGGCGAACATTATAGTAGGGCTCTTTTTATACTATGTACTCATCATACTTATAATAAATCTGTAGAGAGGTCAATTCTGTACATGAAATATATTTTAAAAATAACTATCAGGGGGTGATTAGTGATCGATACTGATGCCAAAAATGCAATCAGTAAAATTTTTGTCTGTCTGTCTGACCGTCTGTCTGTCCGTCTGTATGTTCCTCCTCTCCTCCACCGATTTTAACGAAACTTGGTACAATTATTCTTCATGCTCCTGGGCAGGTTATAGTATACTTAGGAATTCCCACGGGAACAGGAATTAGCGGGAAAATCCTTTTGTATGAAAAATCTAAACCGCTTAAGATAGACGCTTGAAATTTGGCATGTAGGTACCTTAGTAAACTTAAAGCTTAGTTACAACAAGGAATTCCCGAAATTCTTACGGCAATGGGAATTAGCGTGAAAATCCTTTTGTATGTAAAATCTAAACCGCTTAAGTTGGACGCTTAAAATTTGGCATGCAGGTACATTAGTAAACTTAAAGCTTAGTTACAACTGGATTATTGTCTAATTATTCTATACAATTTATCTTTTAAAAACCCTACTCCAGTAATGCAGCCGGAGATTAAAATATTTTTTCTATGAAATAGGTACTTTCACACGTATCGCTAGTAGGATGCCATTTCATAAAAATCATTATAGTACACGTCGTCTGCTACTGCAGTTTGGAGTCGGCTACGAACATGCACCTACAAAGTAAGCTTACCGATAGTTACAAGTATGTACTATAGACCGGCCGCTGTGATTTCGAAGCAGTGGTAGGGTTAATACTGGGACGCGTAAAAGTGTTTTTTAAAAGCATATTTGCAAAAATAAATGAGTTATGAGTTTTTTAAGGCCCAGAACATACGGTGAAACGCAATTGCAACGAAACTGCAACTTCTAATTACTTTTGAGTTGCATCTAATTTCGTTGCAATTGCGTTTCACCGTGTGTTCTGGGCCTATAAGAGTTTCCTTTGTCCAGCATTGGACGTTTTCTGGTTAAAATGATGAAAATCTTTTTTCCTCCGTGAAATTTTAATTACAGACAAGGTGCGGAATGATGCTTCTTTCTTTATCTTCACTGTGGTATTTGTTATTCTATCTCGTTGAAAAAATAAACCGTGTTTTGGATCTGGTGCTAATTTCAAGAGTTAATTAGTTTGTGTTTCACAGATTTTCCGTTTCGAAATGAAGGAAAACTCGGAGTCGATCTATTTTTTAAAACAGCAATGGCAAGAAGATAAAGTAAAGTAAAATAGAAGTAAATATAGATGACCGCGCACTGGAATATACACATTTCTACTTCAAAATAGCACTCTATTACAATTGTATAAAGTTCAACTGAATAGTACTTACTCTCTCTAGTGTTATGAAAATGAAAATACTGACCTGATAATCTAACGCCAGTATTCACAAACATTACTATGAGGTCTCACAGTGCTCGTGGATGTACAGGGTGACACACGAACCAATCACAGAGCTCTATTCAACGCTGCGCGTTCGATTTGCTGCTTCACTTAAGCAAGCATCGTTTCTACTGTACAAAAAGCGTCTAGTAGAGTGAAAATAAGTGAATAAAAGATACGCTACTTTTTTCAGGGAAACTTTCTTTGAGAAAAACTAGAAAAATCTATACAGACTAATGATACCGATTTGGGTAAAGCGATGTAGGTAAGTTTACAGATTTAGTTTTTGTCACCGTGTCCCTTACAGACTGTAATATAGGGTGTAGTAAAGTAAAGCATCAAGCACTGCTTCATCAAACATGAAAGTCTAGTACAATAAACTTAACAATGGGAAACTTTAAACTGATAACACTTAGGTATTGATTTTCATATCGAGTAATTTTCATACCTTTAACAATAAAATCAAATTATAATACAGTTGTAATTAGCCTTTACAAGTAGGTAAATACTCTAATAAATCAAGGTCCAAAAATCATTAAATTTGCTTAATCCAATTTTCAGGTTTCATACTGTAGTTGTAGATAGTAATAAGATAGGTTTGTATGTACAATGGACCTGCATAATCACATATCGTTTATATTTCTTGCAACTCACGAAGGCGAGTGAGCTTTACTTGTGTGTGTACATGTACATGCACATAATGATACATATCATTACATAATAATATCTATCAAAACTTTTGAAAAACAAACAGTAACGAGTCACCACACATGTAAAGCTCACTCGCCTTCGTGAATTGCAACAACTACACTTACTTTCAAAGTCTGTCCAGTTCTATTGTACACCCTGTATGAGATTCGTAACTTGCCTTTTATGCTTCATTCCGGAGTTCGTCCGGAAAACTATTGCTAACAAGGTTTGTATCCAAATCAATGGACCCGCCTCGAATTGATGTAAAAATGTTACCTACGGATCCCCAAATTGTTTAGTTTTAGGGTGGGCTTTTTTCAGTAAGAGTTTCTATTTTGTTAGCTGTGTTATGAATTAAAGAAAAGGTTTGTTATTCCTTAAGATTCGGTATATTATTATAAGGGATAATACCTGTTGTATTTGTAATGTTATAATCGCGTAATTCGCATATATAAAACCTTTTTTTTTACTTTGAAACCTTTGAAAAATACATTTGCACATTTTTTAAACACCAGTACAATGTTGTAGTTTTAATTTTGATAGTTTATTTTTCTGAACTGTTTATCTATAAAATGGTTTTATAATAGCCTTAATTATTAATCTCTTTTCTGAAATTAAATAAAGTTAAGCTATAACTGTTAGAACGTGGACTTCCACACGTAAAGCATCAAGAAAGCTGGGAACAAATAGAAAATATCTCATTTGCCGTTGACATGCGGACAATGGTACAGTGACGGTTCTGGCGCGAAGCCACGAGATCTTACCACAGTGGACATAGGTTCAGTAGTCCATATAATCTTCTTCTTCGTCGCTACACTCTTGGCAGAGGAGTCAAACCTGGTTTGTTGGCAAGCATTACAATCTGTCGCCATTCCTCCCGCATTGTAGCCTTTCTTGTAAGTACACTCGTGGCGTGGACCATTGATCAGTATAGTTGACAATACATGATCTGATCAGTCAGTCCAGCGCATATAATATCACCCGGTATTTTTAACAGGACTATAGATTCCCACCTTCTGCTCCTATTGCAACATCATTAATGTAGAGTTTTCTTTATAGTTGATTCTCGAGTAAGTTTACTGTACTCATTTACACTGTGACAGTTATGTCGCGAAGGTCAGGGTTACCTTGTGGCATCAAACTCTCTCACTTTAGGCCATAAACTAAGGTTGGCAAGAAATTCCAAAATGTAGGTAGATTATTTTTTACAACCAAGGTTGGCAAGGGAAATTCAAAATGTAGCTAGATTTTCTTCTAGATTGTTCTTTTGTATTGGAAAGGAGATGATTCTGCTGTTTTTCATACAAAGTCCTGGTTATAGTCTGAATATCTAGAACATTAATCAAACTTAAGTATAGGTAAGTGTTTCCGAATAAGTCTGCTTATACATTAGCAACAAAAGCCAGAAGCTTGCTTGCTTGTTGCTATGTTATGTTGCCCTGGTACTTTTTATTCATCTTAGTAAATATAAAGTTCTTAATCGTTATATTATTAAACATAGGTGCGCTTCGAGAAATAGTTTAGGTGCGCTTCATTAGGTGCGCCTCAAAATGGGTGCGCTTAGAGGAATACCTCGCAAATAAGTCTTAATAGAGCGCTTTGATAGTGATTTCCTAAGTTTTAAATACATAAATTGTATATTTATTTATACCTTTTCAGGTAGTCTGAATATAAATGCTGCTGTTCATTACGTAAACGGGTGACNTTCTTGACCCCCAGGAGATTCGAACCCGCAACCGTGCTGGCGATTTAGTCCGGTGGTTAGACAAATTAAGGGTATTTTGCGCATGGTTAGGGACATTTTGCTCCCTAGTGTATCCAAGGCTTAAGGTTGAGGATTCTAAATGTATCACGGCCTCTATGATCACAGCATACCAAGCTACAAACTATTAGTTGTAATTGGGGCGATTTTAAAACTTATATTCTGAGTTGCTTTTCTGCCTGCGACTTCGCCCGAGTGAAATTTTGTCTGTCACAGAAAAACTATATCGCCCACGTACCGGAAAAAAAGGTGCAGTCCTGTTGTCCCCCCTGGCTAGGGGAGACAACAGGATTAGATTTTTAATCAATGATTTGAGGACTGTTGTCCCCCCTGGCAAAAAATATTTAAAAGCCATAGCCAGGGGGGACAACAGGATTTCGAAATCCTGTTGGCTCCCCCAGGGGGGCCAAGCAGGGGGGACAACAGGACTGCACCGAAAAAAATCATATTAAATCATATTATTATGTCCTTTTCCAGAACCTAAACTATGTATATCTATACCAAATTACCTACATCAAAATAGGTTCAGTGTTTTAGGTGAGAAAGCGTAACAGACAGACAGATTTACTTTCGCATTTATAATATTTTAGTAGGGAATTGCTGCCAACTGTTCTTCAATTTAGTTCTTTTCACAAACAGTTTAAAAATTCATTTTGTTCGTTGACAAGCTAACAATGGCGGTTGGCTCGATGCCATTTATGGTTCAAGGTTGCCAGGTGAGAAAAGGAAATGGAGCTCTTTAATTTTCTTAATCGATGTTTATGATTTTGTTTTCATACTGTGGAAGAGATAGGTGATCATTGGTATCAAGCTGTAGGATATTGTTACCTACAGTTACACTGATATAGAAATGCCAGCTGCATATGGTGGCTTATTAACTTTGATACTAGGTTCTTAGAGAAAATATTCTAACCATGCGACAGTCCAATAAGCATTGTTTTAATTTAAAAAGATATAGATATCCAGTAAAGATATTTTGCAAGGGAATTCACAGTGTTCAGAACAGTCGCCCAGAAAGGTTTTGGGTTCCTTTCCTATCTAAGACAATCGAGGTTTCAAGTAAAATACATTAAAAATAAAGTTTTTTACATCCTTCAAAGGCAATCATAAAAAAATGAACTAAAATAAATACAAGAAAAAGTATTTTACTCTTACGTTTTCTCAACTCTAGATCGTTCAGTGTGACTTCAGCAAGAATTTTTCAGCGCAAACATAAAGTGCCTAAACGACGTAAAGGACAGGTACATACAATATACAATCACTTTGCTAACAACGATATTTACCGCATATTGCGGTCTTTCATTTGAGGAACGATACAGCTCGCGGTGCAGGTGCGCTCGAGTTATGCTGATGATATAGGCTATGTCAGGGCTGTCGCGAAATTCGTTATCAGTGTGTTTCAGGCAGAGAAAAATAGGACCACTTTTCCTGTAGATGTTTGTATTGTTCTGGATGTTTTCCATGTGTAAGTACGATTATATACGTTGCCAAGAAGTAGCCATAGTACACGCAGTAGTTTGATTGGGACTGTGTCCTATAATCTCCAAGAATATTTATGTTCTTAATAAATGAATTGAATTGCCTCGCGAATTTAAAAAAAACCTCAATTTCATTATACCTATTTTATTTTTGTGAACTATTTTGACAACCCTATAAAGTAGCGGGGCTAGTTGCTAGAATTCTTATGTGTTGCACATACTCTTCCAAGTGGCTGTAGATATCAGCCACATGTTTAAAATGGGTATGTTATAAATAAGTAGGTAGAATTTTATGAATTATATCTTTCGTTCGTTTGTTTCAAGCTTATGTTGATCACAGCTGGATAAAGGCCTTCCCCAAAGATTTCCACAGCGACCAGTCCTGGTGTTTCCCGCGACCTTCACCAGATCGTCGGTCCACCGAGGCCTGCCTATACCTACCTACGTCTTCCGGTTTAAGAATCTTAACAGTATCTCTACATAAAACCAATGTAGTTGTGCGCTACATTCTGCAAGATAGATCAAGTTAGTTAAAGCAGTTAAACTCAAGGTATGCCATGAAACCTGAGTCGTAGCCGTCGCGCACTACTAACAGGCCGACTGGTCTTGACTACGCATGCTCTAACGCATCCGAGGACATGTGCATGCAGGTGTAGGGTGACCATGGACATTAAAAGACTAGACTCAGAAGTTTTTTGCAGTTTCAAATAAGGTTTAAGAACTTTATTTCTCACTAGCGGCCGCCCGCGACTTCGTACGCGTGGATCCCGTTTTACCCCCTTCATCTATCTTACGCGGTTTAGATTTTTTCATACAAATGTTTTTTCCCGCTAACTCCCGTTCCCGTGGGAATTTTGCAATATCCGGTTGTAACTAAGCTTTAAGTTTACTAAAATACCTGCATGCCAAATTTCAAGCGTCTAACTTAAGCGGTTTACTTGTATGTTTACCATACTTTTGATATAGGGCAATAATGATAGGAAGAAGATGCACAATCAACTAACGATTGACAATTTTTATATTGATGCCAGTTAGACAATTTCAGCATTACACATCTTCTATCTTTTATTTAAATAAGCACAGCACATCTTCTTCATAATGAGTAAATTTTCATGAAATTGTTTCTTGTAAGTTTCTGTCCAGCAGTCGCTGTGGGTGAAAAAGTGAAGATTATGCTTTGTGGCTGAAGTTGAGCAGCTAGGCGACTTCTAATAACTTTTTTTTTTTTTCCCAGGAAAATGGCCTATCCATACCTACCGCCGGGGGACGGTAGGTTATGTGGGACACGAATACCTACATTTACCGAATTAATGATGACGAAACTCTGAACGGAAAGATTGTTCAATCCTGTCCCGTTAATTTCGGTTGTAAAAACCATAATTCCCTAATCCCTTTAAACCTTGACACAGCGCTTGCAACTTTTAGGTACCTAGGTGCGTGCGATATTATATTTTTCAGACTCATAAACAAGAATTTTAATCAATATCCAAAAATACCGGACCAACCTTCGAGATTACCGTTGATTGATAACCAGAGCCGGGGATCGATTGGCGAAGATACGTCATCAATTTTACAGCCTCATTATGATACTTTTTAATCCTCTCCCTTCAACTCCGGAAGGTTAGGACAATCCTATTAATATTATCCTATTATCATATTCCTATTTAATATTATAAATGCGAAAGTTTGTGTGGATGTCTGGATGTTTGTTACTCTTTCACTCAAAATCTACTAAACGAATTTTGATTAAACTTTACAGTATTATTGTTTATAACCCAGAATAACATATACATAGGCTATCATTTATGACGATCTGTGACAAACTAAATTTCACGTGGGTGAAGCCGCGGATAAAAGCTAGTCAATGATAATGTGGAGAGTAATTTCTTTCAAGAGCTTCGTGTTAAAGACAGACTGTTGTCAACTGTGCAACTACGAATACTGTAGTTCTTTGGTCACGTCTCTAGATATGAGAACTCGATGGAGAGACTGGTAGTTCAGGGCCAGGTGGAAGGCAGGAGAGCACGGGGTCGATCGCCAATCCGCTGGATAGACGCCATCACAAAGGCTACTGACTCCACCATGGTCCACTAGTGACCCCTCTAACCGTCAGAATGGAAGCACATCGCCAGGAGAGCTATCCTCGGAAATGACATCGAAAACCCCATCGGGTACCGGCTCTCCTTTTTTCAATCGGTTCGGTCTTAACGTGTATGAAATAACTGCTCTTTCATAATCTCTGATAAAAACCATCTGTCAATTGCACCTTCACCTGCATTAATGTATTGTCTACATCTTTGTATATTGATATAAAAATAGTTTATTTCCAATAGCTATTTGCGCCATTAGCAAAACTCACACAAAACAAAGTTTGTTGTAATAACCTGTTTGAATCATACTGATGGCTTTGTATAGACGATGGAACATCAAGGTAAACACTGTAGCTTCTATGCAGTTGTAATAGGCGCTACTTTAAAAAAAAGTACTACGATTTAGAAAAAGGTCTCTACTGTAAGCTGGCGTCTCCTTTTCCGTGAGACTGTGACTTGACGTTCAAATAAAACCTATTCCGGCTGTCAAGTTGACAGTTCGGAGCTGTCAGCTGGGGTTTGCCGCGTTTTACCGGTGCACCGGTTCGAGTCATTTCCCGGCAATTATTCCCATGTTTCATTTTTAAGTCAGTAATTAATAACAGTACTAAGAAGTACTATTTACCGCCTACCATTGCCACCTCTGCAACTCTTTTTTAGCCAGGGTCTACAAAATATCTTTCAAGTTGTTTCATACAAAAATTAAATACATTGTGTGGTAGCGCCCTTACAAATGCTATCAAGTGTGAAATTTATTAAGGTACCGAATGTTCGTAGGTAATCTAATTAGCACAGTCTACTAGGTAACATAAAGGCGAAGTTAAATTAAGTAATTAATTCATTAACCTATACATTTTTGCTTATGTTATTAACAGCATTATGAAATCGAAATAGCAAATATCTACTACTAGATATGGTCACTATATGCTTGGAGTTTCCCTGCGTGATTGAATCAGAAATGAGGAGATCCGTAGGAGAACCAAAGTGACTGACATAGCCCGCAGAATCGCTAAAATCAAGTGGTAGTGGGCGGGGCACGTAGCTCGTAGAGCTGATGGCCGCTGGGGCAGGAAAGATCTTGAGTGGCGACCACGAGCCGAAAGACGTAGCGTGGGCAGGCCTCCCACTAGATGGACCGACGATCTGGTGAAGGTCGCGGGAGGTGCCTGAATGCGAGCGGCGCAGGACCGGTCTTAGTGGAAATCCTTGGGGGAGGCCTTGGTCCAGCTGTGGATGTCTTTCGTCTGAAACGAACCAACGAACGAATGAAGATATGGTCACAGCTTTGGCGTTCTCGTTGGTAGACTTCCAGACAGCCAATCGAGGATAATATCAATATTGAAACGACGACGTCGTATGATGTGCGAGATTGGAAAATACGTCATATTATTATAGGTCATCACAGAATAAGTACTAGCACTTTGGTATTCTTGAATATTGGAGAGGCAAACATTGTCATAAGTGTAGATTCGTTGTATGTATGTTTAAACATTTTCTCTATGTCTTTGTGTACATAATTATGTAAGATTATAATGTTAAGGATCTTTTTCTTTTGACACTTTTTGTTACAATTTTTCAGACACTAACGCTCGTATTTAAAAACAATACTATAAGGTCTCAAAGTGCGCGTGGACGTACAGGGTGACACACGAACTAATCACAGAGCTCTATTCAACGCTGTGCGTTCGATTTGCTGCTTCACTTAAGCATGCTTGCTTAAGTAAAGTCGTTTGTGTGTACGGGCGTAAATAAAACTTTTAAATACGTTTCCTTTTAATATTAACATGTGCCCTGCGTGAGAGTCAAATCCGCAACTACAGATAACTTTTACGTTCGGTTTACCTTCAAAACCGTTCAAATACTTAAGTATCATCCTCAATACTCAGCTCAGACTTTTCCAAGCTCCAGATTTATTCGACAATACGATGTTATTTCATCGGGCAATAAACCCACACATAAATCACATTACTATCCATTGAAACATGGCCGAAAATACACACGAAATCCACAGAAGAGTAAACAAATCATCCTGTACATCAAATGGGAAATGCTGGACTTTATGTCGACGGGATTGGATGTGTTTTGCAATGGTGAATGTCTTTAGTCTCGCGATCCGATGAATGATATCCGCAATACTACACATTCTTAGAATTAAAGCGTTTAAACGTAAACTTATTATAGAATCGTGGTCAGTAGAATCACTAGATCTTAAAATATGAAGGCTTATTAATTATAGTTACTAACCAACGATTTGCAAGCATAATCTATCTATCTATATCTATATAAATAAAAATGAATTGATGTTCGTTAGTCCGATTAAAACTCGAGAACGGCTGGGCCGATTGAGCTGATTTTGGTTTAAAAATGTTTGTCGTAGTCCAGGGTAGGTCTAAACGGTGAGCAAATACGCGCGCGATATTGTTTTTCTGTGACAGACAAAATTCCACGCGGGCGAAGCCGCGGGCGGAAAGCTAGTCTTAGATATTATTCTCCGCCTCTGTAGTCTAGTGGTACCTGCTTCAGACGCAGAGATCTCGGGTTCGATTCCCAGTGGGGGCAGATTTTTTTATTCGGTTTGGTTGTTGGTAGGGCTTGTTCTAAGTCTGCCTGGCTAGCTACCACCATCTTACCTAAGTCTGTCGCCATAACAACAATGTTAACAGCATTGTTGTGTTCCGGCAATTGGAGGTAGCCAGTTCCTCTGTGGTTGATGACACCTTCGGCTTGATTATTACTTTCCATCAGGTGAAATGCAGTCCAAGAGCTTTCGTTGTGAGTAAAAAAATATGTAACACATTTCATTTTACATGTTGTTAGAGCAGTTATTTTTGCCTCAATTGCACTCGTGTAGAGGGCGCTTGTGACTGACACAAATAAGCGGAACGGACCACGAATGTACTATAGTAACTAGAATTTCATGTATTTCTAAAGAAAAATGTGAGATTTTGTCCACAACAGCATTATTGGAAAATCCGGACTAGCACTTTCTTTTGATTGGTCGTTTTAAGGGTTAAAATTTCAACTCTTTGAGTTCGAACTTGCTTTATGTTATTGAAAATAGGTACATTTTTATATAGGTAAATTAGATGGGAAAGAGTCTGAGTTAGATATTAGAATTCGATTGAAAGTCCAAATCATTGTATATTTTTGTGCCTTTTTGCACTTTGATCTTAGCCGAGTAGAGAAAAATATTCATTGTATAAAATATCTAAGAAAAAACAACTACCTAAACATAAATAGGTACTGTAAAAATATTTTTTTTAAATAATTAAAATGTAATGAGGGTTTTCGCGATTGAAAAATCAACATGACATTGGCAGATATGTCAAAATCCACCAATCACGCAGCATTTGGACCTCGCGTCTACGTATAGATGACCCACGCTGAACTGTCCCACCAAACTCAATGACAGGGGGGCGCTACCATCGTTCAACTATATGGTTTCCAACATGGCAAAAATCTGAACCAGCGATCCGGTATAGACGGTGGCGCCCCACTGTCAATGTCATCGACAGGACAGTCCAGTATTTTGGAACTATATTTCCATCTGGCGGATTTTTCAATCGCGAAAACCCTCATTAAATTAAAACAATACTAACGGCCTTAATATTCTTAAAGCTACCCTATTTTTTTTATTTGAAACTGATAAAATACTGTATAAACCAAACAAAAATCAATAAAAGTTTTCTAAGCAACTATTAAACATAGCTTCAGTTCAAAACATAGCGATTCACTAATCTCAAACGGCGAGCCGCAAGGGCATTAGCCTTATTTATTGCGGACTAAAACTGCCCCTTTAGTATCGATACTAACCCTTGTTGTGCGCGAGTATACGCCTTTGATTAAGGCAATAATTTCTAAGGGCTCGAGTATTAAACGGCGATTGCGAATTGTATTACAAATTGTAATGCGTTCTGGACAACGCAATTTCGTAAATGAAAGTACCTACTAATTTAGTACTAAATAAAGGGGTAGCTTGTTAGTACACCGGCTACCTTTATTATTAAAGAAGTAATTTAATGATTGTTTGCTAGTAGCGCGGCTTCATTCACCTCTTCTAGTTTCCATCGCTGCAACTCCTTTGTATCCAGGATCTACAGCTTGACCGCCAATAAAAACCCAACCAGTGTAGGCTAAGTTGGTTAAAAGTTGGGGGAAAGTTAAACTGTCATTGAACAGAATCGACTTCTTTACCTTGCAAAGTATATGACAGCTAGCGACAAGCAAAGCTTTAAAAGTAACCTTTAAGAAAGGTTTCTCCCTATACATAGTCAAGAAGAAAGTGCCGATCTTTTTGATAATCCGTTCTTATTGATCAAATAATATGTACATCGCCTAGTTCTAAACCTACCATTAAGATACATTGAATATTAAGTGTATTGTAAGAGTGATAAAAGAGGTTGTTTCTGTCTACCAGTATAATATACCAGTCCGTCCAAAGCCATCATAAATATCTTCGCAAGTAAACTGCGTACATTATTGCCCCGTGGAGACTCATGTGTCAAGTTCGTGGTTAAGCCTGAGATATTCTGGGTCACTAGACCTTTGATTATCGTGATATAGACTAACGATATAGATCTATCTTCTTCACCTATATACATAATATTAAAACAGTAGAATATTTCAAAAAAAGTTTTTGTCCCTTGTGCCATTTACGATTCTGGCCTTGTCATAGACACAATCTAGCTAAACAAATGAGATGTGTTTTTTACATTTTACAAATCTTTTGATAATTTATATAAGAGGATTTTTTTTTAAAGTAGCTCTTGGGGCCTATTTGGGGTCCAATTGGCCAACTTGTATTCTCAAAATTACCTTATCTATACACTCTCGAAGTTTGTCTAATCTTCCACCAAACACCCTGTATAACTCTAGTTACTACTTCTACTTTATTAATATCACATCTTAATATTACAGTTCTTCTTAAAAGTTCAAGGAATAACTTTATCGATTATAATAATAAACTTCGTAGTCTCACAGCAAATACTCAATTGACATCACTACTGCACTTAGTGAGTGTTCTTGTTTATCTTGAGTCGACAAAAAAACGTTAATCCTACTAACCACAAAGTAGCGAGCTTAACTACATGGTTACTTAATAAATTAACACCAATAAAACACAAACAAACACAATCAACTTCTGCCACTAGTTCGGCTCTTAGTTATAAGTGCGCCCTAAATATTTACTTGGGCTCTCCCGACTTAGGAACTTCTTAGTTAAGCCGGGAACACAAAATTGCGGCAATAAACTAACAGACACTATCACGATATACAGGGTGTTTGTATGAAGTCACACTACAGAGAGTGAAGGCCCGATTTCTACCAAAGCGAAGTTTCGTTATTTCCACATACCTTTATTCTTCTCCGCTTAGCTGCAATGGAAGTGAATCGAGCGGAGAAGAGAGGAGAAGTGATTTTTAATGCGATGTTTGTCCTATAAAGTTGTTGTATTAGAGCACCAGAGTCACCCTTTATCCGATCGGATTATGTTAATTCAACTGATCCTAAACTAGAATTTTTGCTTGAGTTGGATTTGAGATTTAATCTTGGTTTAATAATCCGGGCCGACTACAAGATTTTTGTCGGCCGATAATTTAGTCGGGCAGTTAATCAGTGGGACTATTTCCACCTCTCGTTCCCACACCGCTACAACTCCTGTGTAGCCAGGGTCTACAGCTTGACCGCCAATAAAATCCCAACCAGTAGAGGTCAAGTTTGTCCTGGGGGAAAGTTAACTGTCATTGGACGCGCAACGAAATTAATCAGAAGAACATTCTACGGACATGTATGGAATTGTGCACATTATACCGATAGAAAATACGCGTGTTGTATGGTGTGGTGAGCTAACAAAGTGCCTTCGTATGCTTTCATCAGTTTACGTTAGGTGTGCTCGCTAGCGACTGCGTAAAAAAATACATTAAGGGTGGGTTGCACCATCTTACTTATCTGACAAACGTCAAAAATCTGTCAAATTCATGCATAAAGCACCGGTCATCGTCATAGTTACGGTCAAAGTTAGGTGGTGCAACTCAGCCTAAATGTATGACATATCAATTGTGCAGCGCCCCTAGCAGCTACTTTCAAGTAATAAAATCTTCATAGATTTTTTGACGTACCTACTCGCTAGCGAGCACACATAACGTAAACATGGTAAGCACCCAGGGCAGGTTTCACCAAACGTCGAACAAGCACAAATCAGGTAAAAGACGTTAAACAAGATTTATTCGATCGGCAGTCAACTTCGTTATTTGGGACCAACACCAAACTCAAGTTAACTAACCACTCGGAGCCTAGTTAGTGNGGTTAGTGAACTAAAGTGTTTGCGAAGTTCGTTCGTACTTTGCACCTAAGTTGGAATGGAGAGACAATGTAGTGCATTTGAATGTTTGGGAATTAATGCCCAGAAATGCCTTTATTTAGCATCGATTTTGCATCGCTATTTCATGAATTTCTACTCGACATTCCGTGGTTAGCAGAAGCAATATTCTACTATTATAAATGCGAAAGTATGACCGATTTAGATGTTATAGATAATGTTTTTGAGTCCCGGGAAAGGATATAGAATAGTTAAAAAAAATTCCCAATTGGTGACTCAATGATCGGATGATGATGAAGTAATGGAAGAAAGTCTTGGATTTTCGATCTATAAACAAAAATACTCTAAATTAATATGTAGGTATTCCACTTGGTGATTTTATATGTACCTAAATAAACTTTTTTCATTGATATGCGAAAAGTTTACATGCAAAAGATGTAAGTATATGTTGGGGGAAAGTAAATAAATGATTAGATGATAGGTACTACGAGTATGAATATTTATGGTCAAGTCTAGACTGTAAACTCTACAGGGTGTTAGGTAAATGGGTATATGAGCCGACACTAGCCCATGTTAACATGGTCATAATTATAAATGGTATGGTGAAGTCAGAAAATTGATATCTGCATTTTAATTATTTTAATTTTAATACAAATCGGATTTTATAAAATTTATTTTGTATGAAAATTAAAAAATTAAAATTATGATATCAAATTTCTGACTTCACCATACCATTTATATGACCATGTTAACATGGGCTAGTGTCGGCTCATATACCCATTTACCTAACACCCTGTATAAATACCCATTGCAAATAAATAAATACGCATCAAACAAAACTATGCAAAATGCATGTAAACAAGAAATACTCAAGGAATGTTAATGTATTTATTTTATACCCGTATTCACAAACGATGCTTGCATAAGTGACGCAGCAAATCGAGCGCACAGCGTTGAATTATTAGAGCTCTGTGATTGGTTCGCGTGTGACCCTGTGCGTTCACGCGCACTGTGAGAATTCATAGTAATGTTTGTGAATACGGGTGTTAGTTTGTTTGCACTGCGCGTCTAATAACGTGCTATATTAACACATACAATTGAATGCGAATCTCCATAATTAATCGAGATAATGTAATTATTGCTCATTAGGCTAATTAAGCTTTGAGCTGAGTAATAAACTGACCAACAAACATTGACTTGCCAATGATGTTTATTAGGTAGGTGTAGATTGCGTAAGTAACGCTATAATAGGCGCCGACAGTACACCCCCGCAAGATAAAATTAGCCTTTTCAGTATTATACTTATTCACTCTAAGTTAAAAACCATCAAACCTCCCTACAAACTTGCAACTCACGAAGGCGAGTGAGCTTTACTTGTGTGTGTACGTGTACATGCACATAACGATAGTGTAATGACTATTTATCAAAACTTTTGAAGAAAAGTAGCGCGCGTAGCCTTCGTGAATTGCAACGGCTATAACAGTTTATTTCTATTGTGTCTCGATTTGTAGGGCTTGAAGGGTTAATATTATTTACTTTCCAGTAGGATAGGATATAAAATTAAGAAGTATCTATCCTACTAATATTATAAATGTGAGTTTGTGATGATGGATGAAAGGATGTTTGTATTTCACGCTAAAAACACTGAACCGATTTCGATATAGTTTGAGACCCAAGGAAAAACTTAATAATAATAGCTTTTTCCCTGTTTTTAAAAGGGTGATACTTATTATTATGGGTGCAATGAAAATTTTCAGTGACAGACCAAAATCGCGGATGAAGAAAGCTAGCTGTAGGTACCGCACGCAGTTATAAGGTCTTCTGTCCACCTTGTGGGTGGACGTCCTACGCAGCGTTTGCCGGTCACTAAAGTAATTAATCTTTGAAAATAGGTTTTTAAAAAGCATTTTTTTAATGGCGCTATTTTTGGTCCACTAATTGTTTTTTTATGCAAGACAAGGCAGGTATTTGACCGCAATGGCACCTCGTGTTAAGTGAGATGCAATCTAGGATGGTACATCTGCCCTGTAAGGGCCTATTCACTCTCGCCTTGAAAAGGCCCAGATTATAAAGTGTTCAGGAAAGACAGCAGCAGGCAGCGAATTCTAGTCCAGCTCTAAAAGGTACTACAGGTGAAATAAAGAAGTTTTGCTATAAAACCGCTTTAGGTGCGGTCGTAAAGTGCGATTTATAATACCTATTTTCCCCAGCCATAAATTTTGCGAGGTCTCCTGACTTCGGCCAGTATTCGTCAACATGTTTGCTATTGCATTAACGATCTATTTTGCGTTGCAAAATGCTTTACGCTCACGAAAGAGAAGGCGATACGGTATAAAATCTAAGGCTGGGTTGCAGCATCTTACGTTAACGTCAAAAATCTGTCAAACTCCATACAAAAAACGCCGGTTATCATTATAGTTACGGTCAAAGTAAGGTGGTGCAACTCAACCTAAACCGAACAAATAATAGTGTTGCATGCAGCGTCAAATAGGTAGTTCGTGATACCCAAAGTGACCAAAAAGTTGACAACACCTTATTCCAATGAGGGCTATCGTTTTAGCGCTCACCAGTTAGCGCCACTGTAGAGTAAGGTCCTGTCACTTGCTAGTAGCGAAGACAGTGGCGCCAACTTGTGAGCGCTAAAGTGGTAGGAGGACTATCGCATTTGCACTCATCAAGATGGCGCCACTGTAGAGTAAGGTCCTGTCAATCGCCAGAGGTGCCAACTGTTAAGTATAAAAACGATAGCCCTCATTGCAACAAAGACGTGTTTCGAACTTTTTAACTGTCAACTTTTTGGTCACTTTGTGTATCACGAACTATTTGACGCTGACTAGACTGCCTTTTGTTGAGATTTTGCAGTCACAGGTCTAGATCTGAAGATTTAGATAGCCTAGGCTATATCTATCTTTAAGTTACATATCTACTCGAGTGTAGTTTAATAAATTTCATGAAATTTCCCTTTTCGGGATTCAAGTTAAGTAAGAATTTAAATTAAAAAATGAGTGTGTGCCGGACGGTATGGGGTAGCAACCCTGTGCGGACCCTGAATACCGTACGCCGACACGGCGCGATGCGGGGTGCAGCGCGAGCGGGGGAGCGAGACGAAGAGGGGCGGGGAGCGCAGAAATAATAACGCTGGTTGTGGTGGTTGAGACCGGTTCCTCGGAGCAGTGGCGAGAGCTTGGTGTTGTAGCTTGTTGAGGAGAAAACGCGGAACTGACTGGGTCCGGATGGCACCCCGATATTTATTTACTTTTATTAGAGCGAGAAAACCTATTTGCCTCTCACTCTAATTTAGACCCCCCCTGGGCGGCAATACCGTATAGAGAGCCTGTTTTTTATCTATTCGGTGACCTATTTTTTAACTATGGCCTTGACCTATTTCTTATCGGATTCTAATTAGCTCTTCCACTATTCTTTGGAATCTATGTTATTTATTTTCAGACAAATTACTTCTTACTATTCGATAGGTAAATAAAGGTACACAGGTACAGGGTTAATTACAAATAAATCATTTGTACAAAAATTAGGGCTCATTTGGCCACACTATTTCACATTAATTGCCTTTATGGCTAATTAAGATTATCACCAATTAAAAGTAAATAACTATAAAGATCTACACATAATTATCTATCTAATTTACATAATATAAATATGACTCGACATTCATAACTAGACGAAACTATAGGTTTAATCGATATACATAAAACAAAGGGCTATCAAATTATACATTTCTATGTTTNCGGTGTACGCATTCGTTCGCGCCACTATTTCGCCGATTTCCTCCTTCTCGGCGAGTCGTCCCCAACAATGAAATTTCCCTTTTCGGGATTCAAGTTAAGTAAGATTTTAAATTAAAAAATGAGTGTCTTCAATCAAAGTAGCAATTTTGTCTCGAGTATTACTTGGGTCAAATACGAAATTTAGCGGAAAATATTCTAAAGTAATTGAAGAAAATAAAAGTTACGTAGACTATCAGACAGTGTAAGATATTGTTAGATACTTTTTATTTCGTTTTGTAAGGGCATGCTATTTTTGGGACGTCTGCCCAGCAAATGAGCTTTNAGAGCTTTTAATAAAAATAGGATGTCCACTGCTGAACATAGGCCTCCCCCAATGCTTTCCATGTTACCCGGTTGGTAGCGGCCTGCG
Source organism: Ostrinia furnacalis (assembly GCF_004193835.3). Classification (NCBI taxonomy): domain Eukaryota; kingdom Metazoa; phylum Arthropoda; class Insecta; order Lepidoptera; family Crambidae; genus Ostrinia; species Ostrinia furnacalis. The sequence goes on from NW_021130870.1 coordinate 366,070, forward strand.
TCCAGCGCTTTCCTGTTACCTTTATGATGTCGTCGGTCCACCTTGTATTGAATTCTTATAATAAAAAATAAAAATATAAGAATTTCAATTATTCGAAAAAAACATGCGGCCGATGGGTCAGAAAAGTTCTCGAGTGGCAACCACGGGCCGGAAGACGTAGTATGGGCAGGCCCTCCACTATGGACCGACGATCTGGTAAAGGTCGCAAGAGATGCCTGGATGCGGGCGGCGCAGGACTGGTTGTTGTGGAAATCCTTGGGGAGGTCTTTGTTCAGCAGTGGTCGTCCTATGGCTGAAGTGGGTAAGTGATGATCAGGCCGAAGGTGGAAGCGAGCTTCACCCGGAATCCTCAACCACGGAGGAACTGGCTATACCACCTCTAACTACCGGATCACAACAATGCTGTTAACATTGTTGTTATGTCGTGTATGTAAGATGGTGTTAGCTCGCCAGGCGGACTTAGAACAAGCCCTACCACCAACCAAACCGAACAGAAAAATCTACCCCCACTGGGAATCGAACCCGGGACCTCTGAGTCTGAAGCAGGTGGTCTTACCACTAGACCACAGAGGCGGTTATTACGGCGGTAATTACTCTACTATGTTCTTCCGAACTTGAACTCCTGCTGGTACATACAACATCATCAATATCCTATGCACATATATTATGGCACATAATTATGCCACGCTTGTCAGTTCAGTGGTGTGCACACCGTCAAGTCGTATTGCACTCACCGAGGGCCGTGACGACAGCTTCACTCTTGAGTGCTTTAGTGATGCGATTTGATTTTGTTTACGATGTCGATATCGATAAAAATTACTTTCGGAACTTGAAGTCCCTGCTGGCACACATTCATGCCATCAAAATCCAATATGCATGTATGCTCGTATTATGCCAGCTATGTTTGCCATGACATTGTGGTATCGATAGGAATTGATGTCAGAAGTTATAAGTGGTATTTTACGTTTAAGTATCCTAAGAATTCTCATTTCCACAAGACAGTAATATAGAGTATCTTGGATGTTGAATTTTATGTATTGAGATTATAACATTTTACATCATCTAAGTAGCATCGTTTTTAAAAATAAGTTATTAATTATTTCTTCTCTTGATATCTACAAATACGAGTAAAGTTATCTATTTAAATAATCGTCCGACAAAATTAATACGTAAAAAACATTTTCGATCCGACATCTTTCATCGATACTCGACATGTAAACATTATCATCGATGCTTACATCACTATGTGGACATTTGCTTGCTGAATTCAATTTACTCGGACAGCGGTGATGGCATATCAGGCATTAAAGTGAAGAGTCATTTAGCGAAAATGAGTGACGTGCATACAAAATATAGAATATCGATATTTTAAAAATGTATAAGTGGTAGGTACACATCACTTTTTTATGATTATTTTGCTAATGATAGAGATACCCAAGACCTTTGTAAATTGTTCGTAGTGCTAATAGCTATTATGATTTAGTGTTAATATTATGTTTCTTAAGTAGTATTTCTATTATGCTACAAGGAAAATGTGTATTTAATACTATAGGGTCCGTAGTAGTTTTGGATACTTAGGAGAAGGATTATTCCCTTCTTCCAAGTAAAGCCTTAAGGTTTTGCTTTATTTTCTTTTTCACATAGAAAAATGTTTCAATTACCAAAAATGTACTCCCAAATGATATTAAAGTTAAAGGAACAAAATAAATAAAAGAGTTATGAGAAACACCTTGAACAAATTCCAAAAATGAGTGTTTTAGTACGCTTAAGGCTATTTTTTGAGGGTTGATAGAAAATTGTATGGAGAATGATATGGCTTAACAGTTTTCAAATTACCTACATGTAATTTGAAAACTTATACGATGAACCTTACTTAGTTGAGATAATAATATTACTAAATCTTAATACTATAAAACAAACCCAATCTAAACCTAAATCTGACTACGTTACAAAGTCTTTTCCTAAAAAAACCTCCAGCTACCGTATCATTTCTCGGAATCCCCATATTTCTATTCCAGCTTATAGCTCTGGAAAATCTACCCATTCAGTCTGGTTACCATAGTTGTCTTTTTCTAGCACAAACGAGCGTATATCTGGCTGCTTCATCAATCACCGCTGGTGTTGGAAACTAGACGAAAATGGTTCTCACTAGATCTAGATTTTTAATAAGGATAAGAAACTGCTTTGGAAATACAGATCGTTATTAAGCTGCTTATAGGGGAATTTGTTGATGAAAAAGTTTTTAAAGATGGGGTAGTAAAGGTACTAAATAGTACTTTTGTAAGCTTTTAACGTTTAATTAAAACTAAAACATTGTAAAGTCAGCTAACACTTTCTTAGGCTGAGTTACACCGCCTAACTTTAACGGTAACTATAACGAAAACCGGTGTATTTTGTATAGAGTTTGATAGATTTTTGACGTTTGTTAAGGATGGAAGGTCTGAAGTCTGGAGTGCTGTCAACCTATCTAACGCTAGTATTCACAGACAATGCTTGCTTAAGTAAAGCAGCAAATCGAACGCACAGCGTCGAATAGAGCTCTGTAATTGGTTCGTGTGTGACACTGTGCGTCTACGCGCACTGTGAGACCTCATAGTAATGTTTGTGAATACGGGCGTAAGCCGTGGGTATGTCACTTCAATCATTCTGTTGGTTCGAATCTCTCAATTTCTCAATGCGTTGTAATTAAGTAAGATTGAAGAAGGTGAAATTCATTCGAAGCGCGTCCCTTTGTGGAAAGAAAATTGTTTGAATTCCGTGGCATTTACGTCTTCCTCATTTGCATAGGGCTCGCCACATTATGGAGTCTATTCTGTGTATGGTGTCATTGTTAGCGGGCAAATCTATTTACTGTGTTAATGAAAGACAAGCATTCAATTCCTAGGAATGCAAATGGAAGGACATATTGAGAAATGTTCTCTATTCTGCTGTGTGTCAGTGGGCAATATTTTTTTTAGCATTTAAGCCTTTAAAAAGCCCTTTTTTACCCGTCCGATTTAAAACCTATTACTTACTTCAGGACAGTGGGCCAGTGCTGAGAAGAATCAGCGCAAGAAATTCAGTCATAACCATCATAGGTCATTTACTTCGGACTAAAAGCCCAGACAAATGGAGGAGTTGGCTGTTGTACAATTCTTATTATTGTTTAATTTCGTTTCCTTCATTACATTCTATCATTTCTAGGAAAAAATAAAAAATGTTTGCTTCATCTAGTCTTATTGTAAAGGGTCTTCCTTTAGTAATAAAATATCTGAAGGAATCTTTACCACAACATTCATATGGTTTAATAGTAATAACCCAGTGATGAACGCAGCACATAAATGTATTGTTGAATTTTGAACCTTAACCACTTGTAATACAGCTTAACGTTTTCAAAAGCGTGTAGGTACGCTCAACGCATATCTATGCAGAATATCTAGTTTATAGCAGACGGACGCACTAAAGGGTGCATAATGAACTCCTTATTAAGAAAGGATTGTTATTAGAAAACTAGCATTCCTCTGACTTCGTTTGAAACTTGACCTACACTGGTTGGGTTTTTATTGGCGGTCAAGCTGTAGATCCTGGCTACACAGGAGTTGCAGCTGTGGGAACGAGAGGTGGGAACAGTCCCGTAACTTCGTTCGAGTTGTTTTTATCTCTTAGTTGGCGCCAATTTGATTGTAGTGGCAAATCGAGTTATCGGAGCTAAAGTATGCAAAGTATTCTGTATTACCCTTTTCTCGCTATCTTTAATTACACAGCTGTAAAAGCCCAAGTAAAAAGTGTAGTTTTTTGCNTGAAAGACAAGCATTCAATTCCTAGGAATGCAAATGGAAGGACATATTGAGAAATGTTCTCTATTCTGCTGTGTGTCAGTGGGCAATATTTTTTTTAGCATTTAAGCCTTTAAAAAGCCCTTTTTTACCCGTCCGATTTAAAACCTATTACTTCAGGACAGTGCAGTGGGCCAGTGCTGAGAAGAATCAGCGCAAGAAATATAGTCATAATATCATAGGTCACTTACTTCACACTGTAGGAGCACGGCTGTTTCTACTGTAGGTACCAGAGAAATGGAGGAGTTGGCTGTTGGACAATTTTTATTATTGTTTAATTTCGTATCCTTCATTACATTCTATCATTTCTAGGAAAAAATAAAAAATATTTGCTTCATCTACTGCCCTGAAGTTTTATTCAATAAACAATAATCTACTGTCCTATTTTAACGGGTCTTCCTTTAATAATATCTGAAGGTATCGTCATCTTTACAACCACAACATTCATATGGTTTAATAGTAATAACGACCTTGCCTTTCCCACTGGGTGTACTGCAGCACATAAATGTATTGTTGAATTTTGAACCTTAACCACTTGTAATACAGCTTAACGGTTTCAAAAGCGTGTATATGCTCCTGCATATCTATGCAGAATATCTAGTTTATAGCAGACGGACGCACTAAAGGGTGCATAATGAACTCCTTATTAAGAAAGGATTGTTATTAGAAAACTAGCATTCCTCTGACTTCGTTAGATAGGTACCTACTTGGCCTTCACTGGTTGGGTTATTACTGGCGGTCGATATGAAGGATTTTGGCTACACAGAACCCAAGCAAAAAGTAGTTTTTTCGNTTTTTTGCATACTTTGACAGTCCATCACTAAAAGTACAGTCAAAGAGTGAATAGGCACTTACAGGGCAGACTTTCACTTAACATCAGGTGCGATTGCAGTCAAATACCTTACCTTACCTTATTCCAATTGAAACAAAGACGTGTTGCGAACTTTTTGGCTTCTTGAGGTGTTACGAGCTAATTGACGCAGACTGTATCTTTCTTAAAAAGCAAATAAATCATAATTTCATTAAATAACCACCACGAGAACTCTGCCAAGAGTGTAACCACTGAGAAGAAATAAATTGAGCAAAAATTGTTTTCTGGTTCATAAACAAGGATCCATTTGACATGATTACTGCGTGATAAAATTGTGAAATTCCTTTATTCTTCGGTCTTTAATTTGACAACTCTTCACTAGGTTATATCTTTTGGTCGCCCATAAAAGCGATCGTAAAGTAATGCAATTTCGCCTTGAATCGAATTCTTCCTATTTCCTTTTGTTCAAATTTTGACTTGCTACTAGATTTTTCCGTGGCTTCCACTTTCGTTGGTAGTGACATACAAAATACTGGATGTACAGTCAACAGCATGTAATATTAGACATTTTTGGTATACAAAATCGCAGCAAAATACCTACCTAATTAAGTTTTTTTGTGTTTCAAATAAACAAAAATTAGCATAAAATTTATAAAATCACATCAAAAGGTTTCTTAAACTTCAATTGAAAATTGTTAGAATGGATTGATTTGTATTAGATTAATAATGAAGTATCAGCGTCAGTAGCAGAAGTGCTGGATAAAGTGAACTAATAGCACCATATTGCTCAAAATATTTACGGCCAGAAATCTTATTAGGTACATATATATCTATTTACGAATTTCCCTACAAGAATGGAGCGTTGTGAAAAATCATCTTAGAGTACTCGTTTAGTTTTCTTATCAGTTTGAAGTGTGGTTTGAAGTTTCACAAATAGTATTTTGTTGAGGTTTTAGCTCAAACGCGTTTATTAGAGAAGCGGCTGATAGTCGGAAATCGAATGTCCAAATCCAGAGTCGCGGTCGGGCAATTTCGGTTGCCTAGCAACGTGTCTTTTCCCAGTTTTCCCGCCTTGCTTGTTTTGCTGATTTGTACGCAAATGCTGATTACCTGTAGCCTAGTACGACGTGTAACTGTAACTGCAACCGCTAGATATTAAAAACTAAAAACTAAAACTTATTAAAACTCATTTATTTCTGTAAATAGGCTTAAAAAAAGCACTTTTACACGTCCCAGTATTAACCCTACCACTGCTTCAGGACAATAAATGGGCCAGTGCTGAGAAGAAGCAGCGCAAGAAACGTTTAAGATTGTATGAACCATGTATGAACTGACGAAGACTAAACATGTGAAATTTTTTACCGACATAAAAAGGTAAAAAATAGAAAAATAATTGCGTTATTTATTTATAAGGTCAATGAGGATAATTTATTACTAGTCGGTGCCTAGTTGAAGAAACTGAGGTTGCATTTGCAGAATTCAATTTTATTAAATGCGACCTAACTGGCAGTCCTATGATTATACTTTTTTTTTAAAGGCTTATAAAGACGGAGTTCTGAACTACATAATTATTGATACAGTGTTTACCTAAAAACGTAATGTAGGGGCCTTCTGGTTTGCTGCAAAAATTCCCAACTTGCACTCGTAGGCTCGTGGTGAACCGCTCATTTCGTTCGAGTCAGAAAAACGAAATAAAAACGAAACGAACCTACCTACCTATATCACGTGTATTCTACAGTTTCAACCTCTGTATAACTACAGAATACTAATATACTTTCCGGCTAGGTTGCACCTAGCATCTTACTTTAATTTTAACAAACGTCAAGTCTGTCAAACTCCATACAAAAACATCGGTTATTGTTTGTATGTATGGTTAAAGGAAGGTGTTGCAACTCAGCATCGGTTTTAATTCTACGAAATGATGCTCAAAACTATACAATCTCAATAAATATTTTGGGTATCTAGTTGCAACGTTGTACGATGTACGATTTTGGAATAAAAAAAAATCTTTCTTTCTTTCTTCTTTCTGTAGCATTTCGTTATGGTTTTCTAACACATTTAAGGCGCAAACCTGCAACTCGTAAGCATATCGACAAAAAGAAACAATTCTTTTCTTTATCTCATGTGACTGTTGTAACTTGGGCAATATTACTGAACTTTCTTCAAAGGAATGATTTATAAAGTGATCATTGTGAGCGAAATTGTCGAAGTAACTTTAGGTAACTTTGTCTCTCCCCAAGTAATTTTGGGAGCCAACTTAGCACACTTTATATGAAAAGGAAGAACCGTCGTTAAGGGTATGCAAATAAAAACTAAGTGGTGCAGTTTTGTAACTTGTGTCCTAAATATTGCATTTATCCCCTCAAGCTAATGTGATTGTGTTAGTGGATTCAAAACTATCCAGCGATTAAAGGGATTTGAACTAGCGTTCTCGAATTCCGATTAAAAAGTCGTTGTTTTATTGCCAAAAACATGAGGCCACAATACATCGAAAATATAGCCAGCACGTGGCCATTTTCTTCAGTTTTTTCGCCGAGTATGCTTCGAGCATGCTCGCATCTTTGCCTAGCCTATTTTTTCAGAACTTCTTTTGTATGTAGGTACATTTTAAGTTTATTAAGTTATTGAATGTTATACTGCTTTCTTGATTGAATAAGCCTGTACTTACTGAATTGATTTTTAAATAAATATCAAAATACATTTTGAAATAAATATCAATCATCTCATGGTTGCAACATCTAACTTTAACTTTGCCAAACGTCAAAAATCTGAACTCCATACAAAAAGCACCGGTTATCGTTAAAGTTACGGTCAAAGTAGGTGGTGCAACTCAGCCTTAGTCTGAGATGGGTGAGATAAGATCTCATAGGTAGGTGCTTAATGTTGTTGGTATCGTTTGCTTTATCTTTCTCTACAGGGTGTTAGGTAAATGGGTATATGAGCCGACACTAGCCCATGTTAACATGGGCATATAAATGGTATGGTGAAGTCAGAAATTTGATATCATCATTTTATGTTTTTTAATTTTCATACAAAATAAATTTTATAAAATCCGATTTGTATGAAAATTAAAATAATTAAAATTAAGATATCAATTTTCTGACTTCACCATACCATTTATATGACCATGTTAACATGGGCTTGTGTCGGCTCATATACCCATTTACCTAACATCCTGTATAATGTTTCCTGAGCTCGCTTTGTAAGAAGCATGTTTTAAAAACCTTTGTTAATTTTACTCATTTTAAATTATACTTACAACTGAAACCAGAGACAAAGCCACAAATTGTAGCTGGTAATTAAGCCTGACAAACTAAATTGTTAAGACGCCATCATAAATTAAGTTGAATGAACAGAAGGGGTAAACAAAACAGTTGATTTAAAACATTTCTGTGACTTTGATAGTAGCTCAACAAAGATATAAGAAAAGAACAAAAATTAATGAAACAACTAACTTTAGTTTATTTTTATAAAAAATTGAGGGCCTACGAGTAAAACTAGGTTCCATTTTTTATGCAGAACAAGGCAGGTATTAAACCGCAATCGCACCTGATGTTAAGTGAGATGCAGTCTAGGATGGTACATTCCTATCCGCGTTGTAAGTGCCTATTCACTCTCGCCTTGAAAAGGCCCATAAAAGGGATTATAGTGTTCGGGAAAGACAGTTACTTACTTGGTCCATTTAATGCCAAACTACAAAGTCTAATGACGACAACTTAGTTTCAACTTTTGTTTTGATTTCTTTACTGTTTAATACAAAACAAACGTTAATATAAGCAGTTCTTTCTTTTCATTCATTTTCTGCTTCCTTTTCATTCATTCACTTTCTTTACATTAGAAATTTTAAAACAAGCTTTATAAAAAAACTCTCAGTAAGTCTGAAACAAGAACCTCATTATGAAACGGTCTTGGAATTGATATAATTACCATACCATAACATCAGAAATTGAATTGCAAATGAAAAATATGCTTGTGACATTAAAAAAATACCCCATATGAAGCGAACGTCTTTTGTTAGCTTGCTCATGAAGGGCGGGCGGCCTTGGAGGGCGGATGCCGAGCGATTGACATGGAAGTAATCTACAGGGCGGGAAACGGAGTCTCATAAGAGCTTCCCTCATCCAATCATTTTTATATTTGTATGTAGTCTGGTGTTTATGGGATTTTCTTGAGATGCAATTATTGTCTGTTCTTCTGATTAAATTCATTGCGGGTCCAATGACACTAACTTTCCCCCGGGACAAACTTGACCTTCAGTGTTGGGTTTTTATTGGCGGTCAAGCTCTAGATCCTGGCTACACAGGAGTTGCCGTATAGTCGTCGCTTGCCTCTCTAACTGACGTATCTGACATTTTTTTCGAAACTGAGTTATCTACACCATCTTAATCAATTTTGCAAGACGAATCGATCTGTCTAATCGCCTGAAAATTTTGCCAAATGTCAGTTACGTCAGTTAGAGCGGCAAGCGACGTAGTATTGTCCCGTAATTATTGTCAATGTAGTTAGATATTTATAATGAATTTGATCAATTCCGTTTGTTCACTCGTTATGATGTCCACTCTGCTGAAAAAAACCTCCCCCAAAGATTTTCACAACGACCGTACCGCTGCTGGCGTCCTGCTTCCCGCGACCTTTGCCAGATCATCATTTTCGTTCTTCATAATATGACATTTTATGAATGAACTGGTATCAAGGATTATCCTTCATTTGCCTCTGGTGAATAGAGGGGGACGTCCTCCTCCTAATATCGATCGAGGATTGGGCACTTTTAGGCATTAGACAATAATTCGTACGTTGAATTATTTTGGGTCAATGTAATTTCAATTAATAGTTTGCCATTGTAGACTAATTCTTGATGTCTAAAATCTCAAGATAAATGGCAAAATTCAGATATTCTGGAATTCTATCGGGACAGTAAAGTTGGATGAATTCTTTAAAACAAATGTCACATCTTGCGGGAAGTTTGGCCTTCGGTTCCAAACGCCATAGCTTGTAAGGCTAAAGTCACAATATTGCATTGAGTGGGAAGAAAAAAAGGGACTTAGGATGAAGTATACGGTTCTGATTTGCCAAGTACAGGTTGACCGATTTTAAATCTATACTATAAAAGCGAAAGGTCACTGATTGACTGACTCACACACTCATCACGAAATCTCAGAACTACAAGAGCTAGGAGTCTCAAATTTTGCATGGGGGTTTCTTTTAGAACGTAGGTGCTCACTAAGACGGGATTTTGCAAAATTCATGGATTGAATTTTTTAAAACGGAATCCACGCGTATGATGTGGCGGACGGCCGCTAGTTTAATAATAAAAATGTATCCGTTTATTTGCGTAGATACCTAATTTAATTACCTAGTACCTACCTAGTAGAAGGTTAAAATAAGGCTAAGGATAAATTTAGCTGTTATTTTAACTAAAATAGAGCTCAGCCGTAGGGACTGTGAACGCTAATGTTGTAACCAAATTAAAAAATAACTTTGTTGATTTTCATGTCCAAAGCGTCCGTAATAAGATTGATCCTCTAATTCAGTTTTCCTCTCGATACCAGACGATAGCTCAAGGGCAAGCTATATTTGGCACTATACACGTGCCTTAAAAAGGGATTAAACGCTAATAAAGAATTTGAATTTCAGTCGCTCTTTGTAACCTTGAAGAAAAACAGACACACGGGAAGACCGTAGCAGATTACAGTTAGAACCAGACAAGACGGTGAAACGCAACTGCAACGAAACTGCAACTGCTAGTTACTTTTGAGTTGCATCTAAGTTACATTGCCATAGCATCCGTTGAGAGACCACACAATGCGCGACCAGTTTGAAACTTTCAGTTTCAGTTTCATTCATCAGAATCATCAGAAAATTGCAGTTTCGTTGCAGTTGCGTTTCACCGTCTGTTCTGGGCCTTAGTGATCGCAAATGCATTTTTCGTGTGGCCTCACCTTAACATATTATAAAACTCATGCCAGCAGCAAGTTCAAAGTTTCGACTGTATGATAAATTGTTCTTTTGCTTTATTGTGGAATTGACTTCAGGAAACAATGGCGAAGCTTTCGCTGGATACATTTTGAGATAAATATTCTTTTGTTCAGATTTCATTTAGTTTTGATTAAGTTGCTTGATAATGATTTCATTTGGTACAAATTAAGTATATATTAACGTGGTTACCTGGAATCTTTTCCGGGAGTTATGAAAGTTAGTATTTCTCCGGAAAACTTTCCAGGTAAAACTATCAAACGACAGGACTATGTGACATCCTTATTTTTTTCTTAAATTCGGTGTGTTTCGTAAAATAACATGCTTGTTTAGTTTACAAAAGCAGGTGCATGAAAGTTGTTTTTCCCGATTTATTTATTTATATTAAAATTAACACCACTTTGTTGTCTGATGCCTGGCATAATAAAAAATATCCTTGAGCTTAAGCCTCAATACCATTACAAAATAATAAAAGAAGTATAGTTAGTACCTAAACTAAATATTGCAAGTAGAGTTTAAACTTTGAAGACAAACCTTAGGGCCCTCGCCCACGGCGACTTTTTGTCGCATCGCTACAAACGCGCGTTAGTCGCATTTGCAACGCACTACAAAAGTGATGCCAACGCGCTACTAACGCGCGTTAGTCGCATTTGCAACGCACTACAAAAGTGATGCCAACGCGCTACTAACGCGCGTTAGTCGCATTTGCAACGCACTACAGAAGTGATGCCAACGCGCTACTAACGCGCTACAGCAGCACGACTGCATCGCTACAAAAAGTCGCCGTGGGCGAGGGCCCTTAACTGCCATTATTCTTTTATATTGCTTGTTCCCAACGAGTCACACCCAAACTAGTAACACTGTTACTCCTTGGGAAAAATACTGAAAAATATTCCCATCCAGTCACACTGGTACTCATCACATACATTAAGTACCCTCAATATCAGGACATAAGTGATTTCATTGCCGCGCTATACTTTATTAATTGAATCAAGCAAAATTCGAGGGTTCCATTATTCTTCAACATCTATTCAATCAAGTAAAAACTCAATAATACTCGCGCACAGGTAGCCATTTTAGAGGCAGGAGGAAATGCATCGCATCTGTTGAGGGGAAGCACTGCATCAAAGGCCAAGGTTCAGGGAACACTTACTGCACTTACATCTGCATATTAATGTGGCTAGAGTGACAGTTGAGAGCGCTTAATGACTCGGTTCATAAGGGGAATGGGCCAGCGATGGCTCGCGGCTTTGCTTGCGTTTTCTCCGTTACAAATATTATCTGTAGATATTATACACGGATTGTAGAGACGACAGCTTCTTACTGCACTTACATCTGGATTTTAAAGTCGACAACTTCGAGTGTAGTGTCTCCAACCTTCAGAGGAGTGGGTTTGTCTTGTCCATGTTCATTTTAAGACCCACTTGTTGAGAGGCTCTTCTAAGGCCATCGAGCATTGTACTTAGATCCTCCATGGTCTCAGCCATGATTACGATATCGTCCGCGAATCGAAGGTGGGTGATATACTCGTTGTTGATATTTATGCCGAATCCGCTCCAGTCCAGTATAAATTTTTCCCCAAAAGCACACCGTAACTGAAAGTTAAAAATACCTAGTAACTCAAAAATGATTGGACACGACAATCCGGATTACCGTGTCCGACAAATTGTATTGTAATCAATACGAGTACTTTGAAGAGTAATCCAAATGAATTTAAAACATTGTTGCTAACTGCGCCAACGTAAAATCGAACAAAATCCTGACCGTTTCCACGAACCTTCGTGGAAAAGCATGAAACGATTTTCGGTACATTTGCTTCATTTTTCAATCAACGAAATACAAAGCCATTCAATTGAAACAGCATGGGTTAGGGCTAAAAGGTTTATATGTAGCTAGCTTCTACTAGCGGCTTCGTTTGTGTGGTTTCAACTAATAACATTTTTCGTCACCTTCTTACCAAAATTAATTATGAATAATGTGTAGGTACAGAGAAAGGGATAGAGAATGTTCTACGACGATTTGATTTTTAGCTCAAGTGTGCTTATTTTCGACTTATACTAAGTATGTAGAGTAAGGCTTGAGTAATCTCAAATTAATACGGTGTCCTGATTTCGGAAGCAAAAATAGACTTAAATGCATTTTTTAGTACTTAGAGAGCATTCTCAAGCTTCAAATCTCAATTCAGTAACTTGCTGTATCTCTACTACTTGAGCATGAGCCTCTTGTTAGGGTCCTAACGAATATTAGTATAAATAAAATAGAGGACTGTATAAAAAATAGGTGCTGTAATTCTCGCCAGCCTAATTACAGAAAATTATCTAAGACTACGCGGTAATCGTGCGTCGACGGTGGTGTCCAAAGGCGAGTGTGTCACCCGAGCGCAGCCGATGATGACGCTGTCGGCCCGAGGTGACGTTAGTCATAGTACGCCGCCCGCACGTCTCCTCCCGTGCGTTGTTGGGTTCCCAACACTCTAATTTACCTACCGCAGATTAAGGATTTGGCCTACACTCCCCAAGTCCCAACGCTAGCCGGATAGGCCTCTGGCCCTGTGGGCTGAGTGTGAGTTTACTTCAAACGTCCTCAGCTCACTAGTGAGTGCGTTAAAAATGTATGAAAATTTTAGTCCTTGAACGTTTCCGCTAGGGGCGCTGTACAATCCGTCATACATTTAATGTCATTTTTTTACGCACGCGTTTGATGTAAACTCACACTAGGCCCTCTGATGTTCGCGTGTTATTTGTCCCTAACATTTACGACATCTACAGGCAAAGTGGTCTTAGGCGGTTATCACACTGCGCCGCCCTCCGCCGTGGAGCGCGGGGCGACAGATTAATTTAATCATTGTATGCAAGTACCTCAGTTTGTATAGAAAACACGCGCGGCACTTCACACTGACAATGCGTCCGCGCGCGTGATTTTTTATATGAAAATCACGCGCTCCGCGGCGGAGCGCGGCGCAGTGTGATAACCGCTTTAGTGGCCAGTTATTTATTACTCTTTGATTACTATGAGTCTTGAACAGACGACAGCACATCAAGCTACATGCCGTGGCATTTTATTTCGTTGTAATAGAAGCTATTTTGTAATAAAAATGTAGAGTCTATGTGCTCTCGATTGTACATTGAATGACATTGGCCAGCTAATTCGTGTTATTCAATCAATATCGTATTCAACCAGTCACTATAGTACAAGATTACTATGTGCAGGCATAATTATGCAATCATCGGGTAATTATACTATGCTTTGACGTATCACATACGCGATGGCACTATAGAAGATTGCAGTCTGTAGTGATGTGCATCAATATCTCAGTACAAAATTATTATCTTACTAGCGGCCGCCCGCGACTTCGTGCGCGTGGATCTCGTTTTACCCCCCCTTCATCTATCTTACGCGGTTCAGATTTTTTCATACAAATGTTTTTTCCNTTCCTGGTCAGGCTATATTATCTAAACTAAATATTGCAAGTAGAGTTTTAAACTTTGAAGACAAACCTTAGGGCCCTCGCCCACGGCGAGTTTTTGTCGCATCGCTAGTAACGCGCGTTAGTCGCATTTGCAACGCACTACAAAAGTGATGCTAACGCGCTACTGCATCGCTACAAAAAGTCGCCGTGGGCGAGGGCCCTTAACTGCCATTCTTTGATATTGCTTGTTCCCAACGAGTCATACCCAAACTAGTAACACTGTTACTCATTGGGAAAAATACTGAAAAAATTCCCATCCAGTCACACTGGTACTCATCACATACATTAAGTACCCTCAATATCAGGATATAAGTTATTTCATTGCCACGCTATACTTTATTCCTTGAATCAAGCAATATTCAAGCGTTCCATTATTCTTCAACATCTATTCAATCAAGTAAAAACTCAATAATACTCGCTAAGCGCACAGGTAGCCATTTTAAAGGCGGGAGGAAATGCATCGCATCTGAGGAAGCACTGCATCAAAGGCCAAGGTTCAGGGAACACTTACTGCACTTACATTTGAATATTAATGTGGCTAGAGTGACAGTTGAGAGCGCATAATGACTCGTTTCATAAGGGGAATGGGCCAGCGATGGCTCGCGGCTTTGCTTGCGTTTTCTCCGTTACAAATATTATCTGTAGATATTATACACGGATTGTAGAGACGACAGCTTCTTACTGCACTTACATCTGGATATTAATGTTGCTAGAGTGACAGTTGAGAGCGTATAATGACTCGGTTCATAAGGGGAATGGGCTAGCGATGGCTCGCGGCTTTGCTTGCGTTTTTCAGTAATAGTACCCTTCCTAATTAGTACCCTTGGATATTTTAGATTGCCTTTAATCCCAAATTAAGCAAGGTTATGTGTGCATAATATTATGAGGTTATAATGGATTTTTTTCAGCAAAAAATGTGTGGATTGCCTATTGAATTGAAACCCTGTATACGTCAAAGGCTCAAGTCTTGAATCATTTTTGTGGCTTTGTCCTACTTGTTTTAAAATTTTTTACTAATTGGAAATTACTTGTACTACTATTTACACTAAACTGTTAAAATTGCCGTCATATTTATTTTAAAAATCCATGACTTATTTTTAAATGTATTTATAGTAGATTGAGATTGGGTCTACATAGGGGAGAGTTCGGTATATTGTACCGCCGGGTAAATTGTACCACCCTCATATTTCGTAAAGTATTTATTGAATGTCTGTAATTGCAACACTCAGCGATACACAACTAAAATCAATTAATATCGGCCATGTGGTTTTTGCCGTGACAACAAACACGTGTGTTTTATTTTGAAAAGTATTTTTTCATTGTTTTCAAGTAACTTTTGACAATATAATGTTTAGTTTGTAATTTTGTTAAATTTAATCACAGGGTGTTTCTAATATTATATGGACGGCCCCTAGGCTGAAAAGCTTTTTCATTTTTAAAGCTGAAAGATTCGCAAGGCTATGACCGGAGCACTTGGTTTCACCAAGATGTCACACTNGAAGTGGACTACCTAGTAAATATGAAAATCTCGAGGATGCAGCGACGAAGTATAATTATAATCATACTACAACGCACGCCAGCGTCCTGACGGGCGCGCGCGTGACACTCGACTGATATAATACCCGCCGGCGGGGCGCTTCGCTGTAGGTAATTATCGGATGTACCGCGCGGAGTGAGCCAGGCCGGGCATTTCCAATTTACCCTATGTTCCTCCGTGAGAGTATTATAAAAACGCTTTTCGGATACATTAGCGCATCGTAGGCAATAGCATTGTGAGCATAATCTGCATTTTAGAAATTGACGGCTCAATATTGCAGCACGACAGCCGCCGCAAACATTGTTTACTTTCTTCGAGTCCTTAGCTACACTCGCCATTGCGGTAAGAAGGTAGTTAAAATAGTTCTTAAATTCACAGTAAGGAGCAGTTCGTCGCGTTTACAACTCAGCGTTAAAGCGCTGAACCAACGTCACTTTGGTTTCAAGACGCAAATATTAAGCGCTGTACTCGCTTGATGGTAACCCAGTGATGTTTTATAATGTTCGCGGCCAAAAGGTCCTAAGCGCCGTGCAAACCGCGGCGCTTACGCGTTATCTTCAACGGCAGAGTTTTTGCACGTTACACTTTCTATAATGGTTTTTTATTTTGAAATTATCCATATTCACTCATTATTTAAGGGACAATATTATTTGATCCTCTAAAAACTAATTGATCTTTTTTTGATGTGCACTTTTAAAAATAAATGATGTATTTTATTATATTTTATCTTTATATTAATTATTGGGTCTATATTAGTTGATCTACGGATAAATTATGAATGATCTTCATTTAAGGTAACATAATATTTATGTTTAAAATACTCTTTTAATATTTGGTAAACAAAAATAATATTTGATCCTCTTTTTTAATAATTGATCTTTAATTTTGTTAATTTGATGATTTTTATACCAAGTTTGCCTTTTAATATTGATCACCTAATAAATACATTTCGATCTATGTATAACTAAACTTTAAAATATATTTGATCTAACTAAAACTATTATTGGTTAATATTTTTAATTAAAAAAAATCTTAATTTACGCGGTACTTTGTGGTTGAGTGACAATCGTCCGTCATTGGTTACTGAGTTGGCCAAGGGCTTAGCGGCCAATAAGCAAGCACAATACATTGCCATGTTTGTTTAAATTACAAGCTTTGCTTAGTTTGGGACTAGAGGCGCTATGTAAAATAATTTCTTACTTCTGTCATCCCTGATCCCGACATCATAATTTTTATCTCTTTATTTTTTTTCAAATCGCAAGGTTGATTTTTTCTTAGTATACCGATCTCGACCGTGATCAGTGACCATAAAGTCATCTGGCAACGGGTCGATTGGACACGATAAAAGCACTAAACGATATTTGTTTAATTTTAGTGCGACATCGGGTCGTAAGGACCTGATAAGTTTTTTTTTTTCAAATATTTACTGTGTTTGACGAAACAATTGCAAAACAATATGTATCTTTCGTACTACTGAAAAGACCGAATATATCCATCCCGCACCAACGCATCCAGCACCTAGGGTCAATTCGACCCGATAACGCAGTGTGAACGTGTTAAGTACCTATGCTTTTTTAATAAAAAATAAATCTTTGATAATCAAGTGCCTTTAAATAGTTTCCATCCTTTGACTACAACTTAATAAAAATAAGTACCATAACATAATTATATTGAAGATAATTTGATATAGACAAAAAATAATTTATACAAATCGAATTATTTAAAAAAGTATCACAATATTGAATATTTGGTGCTCATTTCTTTTATTTTTGAGGACCAACAAGTAACGATCAGATATAATTTTTACATCTCAATATTTTTTGCGTAGTTCAAAAGAGATTAAAATATCGATCGATTTCATTTATTTTGTGTCTCAAAGAAAGAGGATCAATCATTAAAATAGATGACCATTTAGATTTTTTTATTTGCCGTTTTTGCTAATTTAAAAAGATCATTTAAATACATGCCATTATTTAATTACGATAACTGTATATCACTCTATTCACTGATCGATACTGCACAAGATTTGATAGGTTTTATCCCGAAATAACTAAAGATTCCGCTTCATTTAGGATAAAAATGAGGAGCGGTTCACCGATAGATGTTTACGTTTCGGCGGTCAGCACCAGTTTTTTAAATTAAAAACACCAAATTTAAAAATTTGGGATTGTTTCACGACGTCCACTGCTGAACATAGGCTTGTTTAATAAGCTTAATTGTTTCTAATTGACCTCAAAAGCCCAGACTGTANGATTTGTGCTAAATTTACAACAATCATGTTAATTAATACTTATGAAATAGTAAGTTGAATAATGTATCTTTTATTATATACCATGGACATTAGCAAAAACAAAAGAAAACTATGTGTAAAATGGGATTGAAAAAAACTGGTCCAAATTAGCGGACTCTCCCTTAATTGTCGACAACTTCGAGTGTAGTGTCTCCAACCTTCAGAGGAGTGGGTTTGTCTTGTCCATGTTCATTTTAAGACCCACTTGTTGAGAGGCTCTTCTAAGGCCATCGAGCATTGTACTTAGATCCTCCACGGTCTCAGCCATGATTACGATATCGTCCGCGAATCGAAGGTGGGTGATATACTCGTTGTTGATATTTATGCCGAATCCGCTCCAGTCCAGTATAATTTTCAACCGACTTCAAAAAAGGAGGAGGTTCTCAATTCGACCCGCATGTTTTTTTTTCTATGTTTGTTACGCGATAACTCCGCCAATTATGAACCGATTTGAACAAATCTTTTTTCGGCGTATAGGTAATACCTCAAGGGTGGTCCCATTTAAATTTAATAATAAAAAAACAACCCCCAAGGGTGGAAAATTGGGGATAAACTT
The DNA here is from genome assembly GCF_004193835.3 of Ostrinia furnacalis. Taxonomy (NCBI): domain Eukaryota; kingdom Metazoa; phylum Arthropoda; class Insecta; order Lepidoptera; family Crambidae; genus Ostrinia; species Ostrinia furnacalis. The sequence continues at coordinate 384,521 of NW_021130870.1, forward strand.
TTTTATACGCAATATCTCCGCCGATTATGAACCAATTTTTTTTGGTCTCAGTATACTGCCTACCTTCAGTGGTAACATCAAGGTAATAATTAGTTAACTAAAAAGCAAGAAATAAGTAAAATTTTATTAAAAAAAATAAAACCGACTCCAAAAAACCTACACTAAAACGTAGAAAAATAATTACTAATTACCTACTTATTTATTAGGACGGATTATTAATATTTATGTACTTAGGTATACCACGATTGATACTTTTGGAGTCGGTGCAGGCAAACTTTACATGTTTCATAATCTTGGCACCGACTCCAGAAGTATCAATCATGGTATACCTACATAAATATTAATAATTCGTCCTAATAAATAAGTAGGTAATTAGTAATTATTTCCCCAAAAGCACACCGTAACTGAAAGTTAAAAATACCTAGTAACTCAAAAATGATTGGACACGACAATCCGGATTACCGTGTCCGACAAATTGTATTGTAATCAATACGAGTACTTTGAAGAGTAATCCAAATGAATTTAAAACATTGTTGCTAACTGCGCCAACGTAAAATCGAACACAATCCTGACCGTTTCCACGAACCTTCGTGGAAAAGCATAAAACGATTTTCGGTACATTTGCTTCATTTTTCAATCAACGAAATACAAAGCCATTCAATTGAAACAGCATGGGTTAGGGCTAAAAGGTTTATATGTAGCTAGCTTCTGCTAGCAGCTTCGTTTGTGTGGTTTCAACTAATAACATTTTTCGTCACCTTCTTACCAAAATTAATTATGAATAATGTGTAGGTACAGAGAAAGGGATAGAGAATTTTTTACGACGATTTCAAAAGACATGAGATTTTTAGCTCAAGTGTGCTTATTTTCGACTTATACTAAGTATGTAGAGTAAGGCTTGAGTAATCTCAAATTAATACGGTGTCCTGAATTCGGAAGCAAAAATAGACTTAAATGCATTTTTTAGTACTTAGAGAGCATTCTCAAGCTTCGAATCTCAATTCAGTAACTTGCTGTATCTCTACTACTTGAGCATGAGCCTCTTGTTAGGGTCCTAACGAATATTAGTATAAATAAAATAGTGGACTGTATAAAAAATAGGTGCTGTAATTCTCGCCAGCCTAATTACAGAAAATTATCTAAGACTACGCGGTAATCGTGCGTCGACGGTGGTGTCCAAAGGCGAGTGTGTCACCCGAGCGCAGCCGATGATGACGCTGTCGGCCCGAGGTGACGTTAGTCATAGTACGCCGCCCGCACGTCTCCTCCCGTGCGTTGTTGGGTTCCCAACACTCTAATTTACCTACAGCAGATTAAGGATTTAGCCTACACTCCCCAAGTCCCAACGCTAGCCGGAGAGGCCTCTGGCCCTGTGGGCTGAGTGTGAGTTTACATAAAACATCCTAACTAGTGAGTGTGTTAAAAAATGTATGAAAATTTTAGTCCTTGAACGTTTCCGCTAGGGGCGCTGTACAATCCGTCATACATTTAATGTAATTTTTTTACGCACGCATTTGATGTAAACTCACACTAGGCTCTCTGATGTTCGCGTATTATTTGTCCCTAACATTTACGACATCTACAGGAAAAGTGGTCTTAGTGGCCAGTTATTTATTACTCTTTGATTACTATGAGTCTTGAACAGACGACAGCACATCAAGCTATATGCCGTGGCATTTTATTTCGTTGTAATAGAAGCTATTTTGTAATAAAAATGTAGAGTCTATGTGCTCTCGATTGTACATTGAATGACATTGGCCAGCTAATTCGTGTTATTCAATCAATATCGTATTCAACCAGTCACTATAGTACAAGATTACTACGTGCAGGCATAATTATGCAATCATCGGGTAATTATACTGTACATTGACGTATCACATACGAGATGGCACTATAGAAGATTGCAGTCTGTAATGATGTGCATTCATATCTCAGTACAAATAATATTTTATAAAAGTCTTTATTCCTGAGGCTTTAATCGACAATACAGCACGTACATTATTAATAAAGTTTGCGTTTGTTAGTCTGTCGTCTGCGTTGCATTGAGGAAAATCGACCTTTATTTAGTTTCGAAGTCATCCTATTTTGTTTTGATTAATTTCGTCGGTACAAGTTCGACTTTCAGTTGCCTTTCTTACTCGTATTGGCATCAGTCAGAAAAACAAAGAATTTCTTCATAAAATAATAATATTTGTAGAATACTTGAGTATTCCAATATAATATTGCACATGTCTATCGAAATGTTTCGACTTTATCAATGGCTGTGATATGAGTCTCGCATTTTAACAAAGTTAGTTTATAGTCTCGTTTAGATAATAAACCAAGTTAAAATAGTTTTAATAATAAAACAAATACCCAGTGAATCAAAAGTTTTTAAGTTTTTAAAAAACTATCCTTGTGTGTAGAGACCACCCGTTTGCCATTTTTAACAAGTGTTGTTATTTTTTTAACGTTTATTTTTTATTGTTTCAGATAACAGCAATGCAACCTCAGTGATGTCACCCCACCATGCCACCAGAGGTGACGTAGCACCGCTTCCATGGAATGACTCTCCAGGACCTGGATATGAATTTCACTTACCTGTACCCGAGCATCCAGGACTTACACTGCCAGTTAGAACCGGGAGCATCCTGCACCAACGCCACTTCCTTAGGCCTTGACTGCTCCGAAGACAGGTCCTTCGACTTCACCTGCGATTTAAACCTCGATATTCAGAATGAGACGGTCTACAGCTGCCATTCTTGCATCAATGATACAGTGGGCTTTACTAACGGTTCTCTATGCAACACTGGATTTCAGTTGAACCTCGTCACCGCCATCTTCGAAAGTGCGTTCAAAACTCTCTGGATGAAACTCCCTAACACTGATTTCTGCGAGTGGGACTCCCTTTTCTGCTACAGTAAAGGCTTCAATCGAACGTTATACGTCAAAGACGGTTCAGTGAACAGTATAGAAGGATATCAGTGCACGTGGAACTTTAGGAACGGGTCAAGTGACGTCATAGGACCCAAGAATTACGACTGGAGTTTTTTATTTGTGATATTATTTATAATAGCGGGTGGGGTGGGGAATATACTTGTGTGTTTGGCGGTGTGCTTGGACAAGAGACTGCAGAACGTGACGAACTATTTCCTGCTGTCGTTGGCGATAGCTGATTTGCTAGTCAGTTTGTTTGTAATGCCAATGGGGGCGATACCCGGATTCCTTGGTAAGATTGAGCTATTTCTGACTTTGTATTGCGAATGTTTACTGTATGTAGAATTTAGATAGGCAGAGCTCGGTGTTTTATGGCGTGGAATTTACGACGCAGCATGAGTTGCGTGTAGCCGAAATCTTTTTTCACAATGTAAGCGTACTTTTTTCACAATGTACGTGTACTTCATAGCAAGCTTAGTTTCATGAATCATAAATCTAGAGGAAGTAAATTTTGAATGAGATTCGCAAGTGTTATGTGGTAAAAGGATTTTTATGATAGTGTACTTAGGTACCTACCTACATTTAGATGGACCGCCTACTTAGAACGTGGGAGGTTACATTTCCTTTATAGGTATGAACTACGAATAGAATAGAATAGAATAGAATATAATAGAATAGTAGAAAACTTTTTATTTGCAAGAAAGGTATACAAGCAGGCAAGACATACATAGATTAAAACAGAGAGAAATAAACAAATTAACTGCGTGATAGGTGATAGGTATGAACTATGTCTATGTTTTTTCCGCTACAGCTAGATAAATGAAAATGTTTGCTATCCCTTGGCTATTTCTTCCTAAATCTATCATTTTACCTGGTATTGAATAAATATTGAATAGATAACAACCCTTATGCCGCTCCCTACAGCACTCTAAATAATTTCAATAATAAATTACTAATCCATCACTTACCTAAATTAGTAGTCTATGAACTGAAATTTTTCACTTAGTAAAATTTTAGTATTTTAAAAGTTAATAGTAAAGATAAAATCTTCACAACACAATTTTCAAAGTAATAGAAAGGCACTTCGATGAACAAAATTAAATGTAATTTTACATTGATATATTAAATTAGACATTGAAATTGAAATACGAAAGAAGGACAATTGAATTAACGAAAATCCTATACATTGAGTATCGTAAAAGGTTTTCGAAGGCAACCCTATATTTTTTCGCATTGCTAATTTATATGGGCCAAACGTGTTTGGAGCTTTCTTTAAAAGCTTAAAAAGGTTTAAAAGGCTTTGTCACATGTGTTTGGGGTAAATAACAATACAGAGTGTTCTATAAAATGCAATTATGTAGCTCCGATTGTAAAATACGGTGTTTATAGCATGTTAAATGTTATATACGCAGTTTTAAGGAGTGGGGTAGAAGTACCGTATGTGGTCACTGTACTTACCTTTTTTGCACACTGAAGGTTTCAAAAACACTGTATTATTAAAAATAATGTTCATAAACCAGACTAAAGATTATATTATTTTGTTATTTTTAATTTAATTACACAGGTTTATTATAACAATAAAAAATACATTAAATCAACCTACTTGATAATTTTTAGTAACTACAAAAATCATATTGCCTAAGGTGGGAATCGAACCCACGACTTTTTGCTTGCCAGGTGACTGCTCTGACCTCTACAGCTCTTAAATGCTAAACATTTTTAATAACTAATTTTGAGTGGACAAAAATGGCGCATAAATGGCCACAGCGGTACTTCTACCTTACTCTGTTTTCATATACGAGGTGTAGACGTTCATTAAAAACATATTTTTCAGTGTAGGTAGAAGATGTCGGATACTATCTACATGAAAAATGTAAATCCGTCTTGACGAAGGTCATGAGAAATTCCTGGCAATGGCACCCATTGAAGCCACGTGTAACGCTATCGCTCCCTCTGCAAACGTACACTTACGAGCATAAAAATGTACACGTGCACTTTATAATTTATTCCGCTCAGATAAGGTTTAATTTCCAATTAACATGTGTATATTTTTTGCATGTGGCTTTAAAGAATGTGAAACAGTTGGGCAGTTGACACCGCTAATTAATATTATAAAACACAATCGAAAAGAGCACGAATTCTTAACCTTTAATGCACGAGATAGAGTGGCAGATGTTGAATATTTTAGCTTCCTATCTGGCCGGTGGTTCGAACCCCGTCGTCCGACGTTGTCCGCTGCACTATTGTGGTGAACCACAATACTACCATCCTAACAAAGCCATACAGGGTGTCAGCCATACAGGGTGTCAGCCATACAGGGTTTCCCAAAAACACGTCACATTGACACCAAAAGTGGTTGAGCCTATGACATATCGAACAAGTCTGTTAAGTCCATTTTTAAAATAACTAATATCTGTCAAATTTAAAAAGTCATCAAACTTTTCTATGGACATTGATAACTGAAATTGGTCATAAAATATCTAAAAATTTGTGAAACTTTTCTCCTATGGACAGTGGACAATGGACATATTAGGCTTAAATTGTTCGATGCATCTTAAGCCCAGCTACCTTTAGTGACAGTGTGACGTACTAATTCTGGGACATCCTATATATTAGCTGGAGAAAGTAACAGGACTATTAGGCTGAGTTGCACCACCTAACTTTAACAATAACTTTAACGATAACCGTTGTCTTTTGTATGGAGTTTGATAGATTTTTGACGTTTGTTAAAGTAAAGTTAAATTAAAGATGGTGCAACCCAGCCTTAGGCCCGGTTTTTTGATTCGTAGTTAAAATAACCAATGGTCAAATTTGACAGATGTCAAATGACAAGTAGTTAAATATTAGAAGAAAATGTTTTTCGAACAATGGTTAGCTTGACTTTTAGTACATTTTTTAACTATTAGTTAACATTTTGTTAATATTTAACCATTAGTAGCAAAATTTAACAATTTGTTATTTTAACTATGAATCAAAAAACTGGGCCTTAGTAATTTGTGCAACACAAATACTTATTCCATAAAAGAAAAAGATAAAAACTATATGGCGTAACCCTTAGTTCCGATAGCGACAAGTTTGCGTTACGTTTCCACGGCACCCCTTTCACGGCAGAAACGGCCCGTAAATTTTCTTTTATCGTTTGTTACTGTAACCTGGCTTTATGTTTCTGAATTTTGCTTTATTCCTTACAAAAGGGCGCCATTAATGTTATAAGATTTGTAAAGGTACCTATTCGTGAATGCGATGTAAGAAAAATACTCTTTAACCCTTCATAGTGCATAGCATATTGAAAATATCATTTTCGACCTTAAGTTAATTGAATAAGGTTCTTTAGGTGGTTATAATAGTACCTATCTATTATGTAACCAGTGCCCTATAAAATTTAGGGGTAAAACAATTTTTAGCCTGAGTTTTTTGTATGGAGTTTGACAGATGTTTGACGTTTTGTTAAAGATAAAGTAAAATGGGGCAACCTAGCCTAAGGCGGTTATCACACTGCACCGCGCTCCGACAGATTTAATCATTGTATGCAAATACCTCAGTTTCTATAGAAAACACGCGCGGCACTTCACACTGACAACGCATCCGCGCGCGTGATTTTTTATATGAAAATCACGCGCTCCGCGGCGAAGCGCGGCGCAGTGTGATAACCGCCTTATAGTTGTTGTTTTTGGATCGAAAGAAATAAGGTTGATAAAAATAAACATCCATATTTTAAGAAAGTTGCGTATCATTGATTCGATCATTATCAATTTCTTATGATAATGTCATTGGTATTTCATACACAAACTATAAATTATTTATGAAACACTAAACTAGTAATAATTGTGTTGATCCGTCACTGTAATAGCATAATGAATTAATGATTTCTTCCCCAACTTTGAAAGATCGCACAGCTATCCTGTTTTCCCCTCCGAATGGGGAAATAAATGATACGATTTAAAAGACTGCATTTCACCTCATTTCATCGCATCAGTGAAGAATGAGCAGGTGGGATATTTTTCTAGAAAAAATATGGATTTGTTTTCATAATACTATATTATGAGTGATTCAGAAATTCATTTTGTTACAGATCTTTATTAGCCTATAAAGTTATTCTGTAAGTTATTCTGTAAGTTATTCTGTATGTATGTACAAAAACAATGCGATTGGGAGAGTGACAAACATTCTCACAAACTATTAGTAGGTTAATGATATTTTATTACAAGATATCATGCACCATCTATGCAGCTTGCGGTAGCTGATCATTTTGAAGAAGAAAACTTATGGTATTACTAACGTTCATCGAATCTCAAATCAGCGGTCTGCACAACACTGTTAGTAGGTATTTTATCGCATTGAAATAAATTCCTCAGTTGACTATAGTCATAGCTCACAGGCCAATAAATACCATTGTAAGTACTTTAATTTAACAAGCAAATATCCTGGCAGGGAAATAATGTTCTCAAGCAAACATCTTGTAAGCAAATACACTCAATCATCTGAGGTGATGACATACGCTCCATGAGTAGGCAGTTGTAAATGTAGGATCCCTCAGTTCCGTTTTTTGCTGCGTAATATGACTTAGGACTGGAATAATGTTGTCACGGTTGTATCGCAGATTTTGTTTTTCAAGGGCAGTGTTTTTCAACCTGTGGGTCGCGACCCCCTGGGGGGTCGCGAAGCCTCTATAGGGGGGTCGCGAGAGGTCGTAAAAACTACCTCAGTAAAAAAAAAACAGTAAAGTTTAATTTAAATTATCCGAATCTAATTATGCAAATTCATAAATGTTGTATAGATTGAAGAATTCGATCCCTACATCATCTTCGTAAAAGGCATGAAAACAAATAAGCTTGCCAACTGCGTAAAAATGATCAAAAAAGATAAAAACAAGACAACTTAGTGGTCACAAATGCAGTCGGAGGCATCAATGACTAATTCTTTTGTTGGTGATGTATTTGATGCCTCCGACTGCATTTGTGATCACTAAAGTAGTCTTGTTTTTGTTTTTTTAGTTCATTTTTACGCAGTTGGGTTTTTTGTTTATTCAATAATAATTTTATTTTAATCGTTTTAGTTAAATAACGTGCATTTTTGTAAATTACTCAAAAAGCCCAAAGGGGGGTCGCGTCATGAAAAAGGTTGAAAAACACTGTTCAAGGGTAATGGGTTGTTTTAACGCTTTTTATAGAGTCTGTTAAGGCGGCGATACACATGCCTGTTAAACCGAAGAGTGAGAAGCGTAACATTTGCATGTTATTTGCGTCCTTGCAATTCACACTAAGTTGCATGCGCTGTATTTCCAACTAAAAAAAAACAAATGTGCATTCTACTCGCATGACAGATTCAGTTTGATTTATATATGACAGTTAATGGTACGTGCACGTGAAATTGTACCAGTAAGCCTAGGCGCACATCACCCATTTTTCGTCGACGATAATTTAGTCGGGCAGTTAATCAGTATGGGCACATTACACCGATTGATTATTCATACAAATTAGAATGGGACCCAACTATCGGCCGACTAAAAATCGGTGGTCTGCGCCTAGGTTTAAACTTCAATATTTCGGTAATGTTTGAAATACCTGTGTAACACGACAATGCATCGTTATTCACACTTTTACTGGACAAAAAAGACCTGGGTGGGTGGATTTTTTTTCACATCGACCTGCTGACCTGATTGCAGATGTTCTAAACAACTAAAATATGGCTCTGAATCCGAAATACCGGGTTAGCTACGCACGGTACCTGCAAAAGTGCGTTCGACTTTTGACCCCGCTTTCAAACGGCAGATAAAAAGCTTTCAATTTGTAGTTGGTGTATGAATGTGAGTGTTTTAAGCTAGACTAGAACAGAAATAGTTTGTTTGGTACTAGACTAGCAATTTGTATAAAAATATACCAACCGAATTGAGAACGTCATCCTTTTGTTGAAGTCTGTTAAAAACGTAGGCAGGGTACAAGTACTGGTTTGGGCTATACATCGTTTTTGACCACTCTAAATTAATAGAACATGTCAAATATTGTGAAATTCAAAAATAATTTTTATGTTCTTTCTTTTTTATCTTCATGTTTATTTATTTATGTAATTATTTTTGAATTCCCCGTATTTTTGACACTTTCAACCATAAGTGGCCAAAAACTGGGTCTCTATGTCTTTATGAAAGCGTGCCTACAATTTCTTAACTCAGCATCAGTTGTGACAGGGTGCCACGCCATAAACGAAATAATACCTATAGTGCTAATTTATTTTCACCGGTTTTTTTTGTAACAAACGTACTGTCTCCATTCTATTTTTTTGCAACATTTCCAATGAAGCGGGCTGTTAGCCCGTAATATGAATGCGTTAAAATAATTCTTTATACTCCAGGTTACTGGCCCTTGGGTGTGGTGTGGTGCAACGTGTACGTCACGTGCGATGTGCTCGCATGTTCCGCCAGCATCATGCACATGTGCTTCATCAGCATCGGCAGGTTAGTAGATCTTGATACATACTTTACCAACTTTAAAGTTATAAAATAAAAGAAACCCATATAATATAATTATTAAAAGAGTCTAGAAAACTTATGATTGAGTGCTCTAAATTATAAACTTGTCCCTTGTTGTCCTTTTTGATCTTGAAAAAATCCTTTTTAGAAAAAATCGAATTGTCCAATCCTTTTTATCATTTTAGTCTTTATCCTGTCGCATAAAAACGTTCACTATTACTTTAGGTAACTTCCCTGTTGCATTGTGGTAACTAACAAAGTGTTTAAAAATAAAGCACCGTTTGTCAATGCTGAAATCAAAAACTTATGTAGCTTCAGCTTTCAGAAACATTATACCTCAATATCAATTTTCCGAAAGACTTCTCTTCAATAAGGCCTATTGTTCACTATCCAAAGTTAGTTATTTAACAGAAAATATCCCCGATATTCACGAGGCTGTCCCTAGCGACCCTTGTTATGGGGCAGCATGACTTCGTTATCGGGCTGCTGCGACTAAATGGGGCTAGTATTTTTGTTGGGTGCACGATAAACTTGAATTTGCGACGATAACTCTGAAACGTGATATTTTTTCGGACGGCACACTTGATGTTTGACATTCATGGGAGGTGTTTTAATCACGAATAATGCAGGAGAAAAACATGATTAGGGTATGCTTCACATTATTACTACGTGGCATGTATATGGCGCGTAGCGTGCGCCTCTCACCGGTCATACGCTACGTGATTTTGTGAATGTAGGTACAGTCATATTCAGAATATACATTTTTGCACCAAAGTAGCTCCTATTGCAATGCCATAAAGCTTCATGTGCAGCTGTCTGTACATTTAGACCCAACTTACAATCAGGCGCGGATCCAGCCCTCAAAAAAGGTTGTGGGCACAGCCACCAAAAATGAGCAAAGTGAGAGTTGGATCACTACATGCCCGGACATACATACATGCCTATCGATCTTATCAATAGATCATAATTTAAAACAAGCAAATTAGGGTTGTGGGCATGCCCACAGTGCCCACAACGGTGGATCCGCGCCTGCTTACAATCACCTTTCTAGAAAGTCTAGAAAACTGTAAATTTGGGCAAACTGACATAGCAGGGGAAAATAATTTGGTGTAAAGTTCTTGGCGCACCTGCACCATGCCCTAGCTAAGGTACAGCAGTAATTTATTGGAAATCTGTGCTGTGGTATAACGACCATACAACTGCGCAGTCTTATGGTTCAAAATGGACAGATGTCATATCTTCGTATTAGTATAATCCAAGATTCCTATCTCTGTAAAATATAATCCAAGAGTTGCTACTAAGTATCATTAAGGTACAGAATCAATGTAATTTGCATAAGCTAATAAAGACAATAGTATTCTTATGCCAAGGTTCTGTACTAAGTGGTTCTCATATTTATGAGGAATTGCATACGTAAAGGTAAAGTAAAATTAATAGTTGACAATATGGCTACTGGTTTCTGGATTTAAAAAAAAATGTGCCCACAATACAGAGTAATTTGTTCGGTTAAGTTTTTGTTACCGCAATTACTGAATGATAATTTCTTAAAACATTAAATAGCCGATTGTGAGCAAGAAGAAGTAGGCTCTATCAAAACTCAAAAGATGATTTTATGACTGATATCGTTCGGTTAGCAGTAAAAAGAAACAAACAAAACTAATTTAATTTTTGCAAGTAGGCTTTAAAAAGTACTTTTACACGTCCCAGTACTAACCCTACCACTGCTTCGGGACAATAAATGGGCCAGTGCTGAGAAGAAGCAGCCAAGTAACTTAGTTGATAAAGAGGCTGACAATAATTGTCAGCCTCTTTATCAAGGGTTTACAGTCTACAGTCACAGACTTCAGTCTTGAGAAAGCATATTCATAGTTGAGAAGGGTTTAAATATGAGCCAAAGACTTTATAACCAACCAAAAGTCACGTTGAACGAAGTTGCGGTCAGCAGATTCTTATATAAAGATAGAGTTCACAGACGGACGATTTTTTGGCGGCAGACAAAATGTCGACAGAGGAGACCGAATCAAATATAAATCATCTGCCGTTTGATGTGGTTGAATCTGAATTATTTGGGCCGCTTCCTGAAATGCGTGTTCCGTTCCATTCGAGGGTATACCAACGTTTCCTTAGAAATCTTTTGTAAAAGGAAAAAATACGAGAGTAAAAGGTTGGGCTTAAGTAAGACCTAAGAAATTATTGACATAACTAGTCTTTGCCCGCGGTCTCGTCTGTGTAGATTTATTATTGATTGTTACTTTTTAATACAATTTTTTTTCTTATGCAACAAAATTACGGTCCCTAAACTTTTTCAAATTCAAGCGTAGATAAATTAGCAAGCGTTCTCTGTTATTCCTAACTTCATAATAATTCAAATCAATTCACATTCATTTATCCATTTCCACCTACCTATTCAGTCCGCGCTAATAGAAATCGACAACCTTGCAAACCAATAAATTTTCCAAAACATCACAGTAGGTAAGGTAATCATTAACAACCATAATTAAAATCAACATCCAAGTCCATTTCTTCCACATTACTACAGTTGCCGCGAATACTCGCTATTATTCGGTATTCGGCATTACTCGACATTTTTTTGATATTCGTCGAATACCGAATAATAGCTAGTATTATTCGGCATTCGGCGAATAGTCGTCTAAAATAAACTTTTAGTGACCAAAAAAACTAATGAGTTAAAAATAATCATATTTTTATTATTTTCCCTAATAAAACAATACACAACATCAATTATTATTTGTAAATGTACCTGTGCCTATCATATTCATGAAATTAAATTAGTTAGGCTTTTTAATTAATATTTAAAATCCAACGGAGGCAGATTGTGGTGCAAAAAATCATTTTTTTCTGCACGTTCGGGAGCAAGTCTGTTTCGTTTTTCCTCGTAAATTAAACCTGCCTCGGAAAATAGTCTTTCTGAATAAACAGAGCTTGCTGGTGTGATTAAGTATCATTTAGCAAGCTTACTTAATATAGGAAATCTATTCTTATTGGTACTCAAAGTCCACCATTCACATGGGTTTATTTTCTGTCAGCCTTTGCTAATGCGATGTAGTGGGCGATTTCTTCAGCAGTGGCATTCTTGGGGTGCTCTTCAGTAGGTTGCTCGATAAATGATTCTTCAAAACATGCCCAAAATTTACTACATATATGTAGGTATGTATAACATGAAACAGATTTCTTTAACTTTATTAATTTCTTTTCTCACAACCTTAGAAGAAATTAGAAATAAATTTAATGTTTTTATGTCGAATAGTAATGTCGAGTTATTCGACTATTCGCCAAAGTGAATGGCGATTAATCGGTATTTGACTATTCGCTATAACCACTATTCGCGGCAACTCTACACATTACCCTGGTGTCAATTTTTCGCATCTAGCTGTTCTTCTGCCAGAGATTTTTCAGAAGTAACCACTTGACAATATGACGGCTATGCTTGTAGAGTCGCGGTTCCGGTTAAGAACTTGTTTACTCCAGCAGTTATCCGTACTAGTTACCAGCTATAAATCCTTGCGGGACGCCTTTGTCCAACAGGGGACATTTTTGGTTTTAACGAACTAAATTAAAATTAAGTCCTAATACGTTGTAAATATTGTTTTAGTGTATGTCTTGTTAATTGTCCTGTCAAATAATAAAATATAATAAATACATTACTTTCGTAATGCCGTATTCTACTGACGCGGTCAGATACGTCCTATCAACCGCATCGTGCGGGGCCACTAAATAAGCGATCGCGATAGCAGAGTGGGGCCATTACTCGAATCCGCTTTGTTCGTTTTAAAGAGACCTCTCCAACTGACAACGCTCTTTGGAATAAGCACCTCATTCATGCACAGTCATCAACACAACAATGTGGCTTTTGTGCTGGGAATACGTGCGATTTTGAAACAAAAATTTATGTAGTCCGATATGTCGTCGACTGTACATTCAGATACGCACGGAAATTTAGTTCTTAACCCTTTTGATTTAAATGCAAAATTAGAATACGTGTTTTGGCTGCGTGTACATTACGCGTGGAGTATTTTCATTCAAATACGGCAAATGAGTGCATTATGTTTGTACCGGGAAAGATGAAGCAACCCTCATGTTATTTGATGTTCATAATCAACAGTGAATGTAGGCGATAGCACATGGGTTTTAAAAAAAAATGTCGCAAATAAACCCTATTGTGATGTCATAGCACAGTATTTAATTTGACGTGCCAGTGATTAAACAGGGTGTTCAGGAACAAGGAATCTTTAATACTATAAAGAGGTAAAATTGGTGAGGTTGTAGAGGGTCTACTGAATCTTTGGATTTACTGAAACGATTTAAAAAAAATATTAAAAAGAAATTGATAGCCACATTATTTTGTAAGTGTCATAGGGTATACCCTTTATTATAATAACGGGAAAAAAATATATTTCTGAAACATAACGAAATTATTTACCTCTTTAAAGTATTAGTGTAGAAAAAAAGAACTTCTACTAACTGATTTTGAACCTTAGGTACCTACACTAAAAACAGACCCCAATATCAGTCAAGAAAATTCGCCGTCATAATTTTCCAGTAGATTAATGTGCCTGTGTACCTTCGTAGGTGTGTCAAGTAGGAAATGTTAGAGTCATTTAGGGTTAAATGACATAAGACCAAACGTCTGGGGTTGCATCGACCGTAACCATCGTGAGGCTTGTTAACCCTATGTAGCTATGGTATCTCGTGAAATAAGCGTTTCCACCCTAAGTTGAAGTCAAAATTGAACAGCTTAGATTTTTTTATTAAAATTTTCTTCTTGTAAACTAATTTACCCAAATCAGTTAAAAGTTTTTGGGATCTATTTTGAGCGGGTTTGAGCACTTAATTTAAATCTTTATTCATAGTAAAGATTTGATTTTTGGCTTACTTATTGATATAAAAGTTTGATGAGTATTCCAACCGTAGTTAGCCAAAATTAGTTCTATTTTATCTGTTTATTTACTCCTGGCTGTACCTATCCATTTTAGTAATAAAAAAATTACAAAAAGACTTTATGAAAACCATTAAAAACGTTGATTTTAGTCACAATCGATCATAAGGCCGAAGCGAGCTTGTAGAAGTTTTAGCATTTTTTTCCAAGCCTTCAAGTATCAGTGAATCGAGACACAATAGAAATAAATTTTTACCGCGGTCTCATGCGACCACTAAGGCTGATTTGCACCAACTAACTTTGGCCGTAACTATAACGATAAGTAACTGGCGTATTTTGTATGGAGTTTGACTGATTTTTGACGTTTGTTACAGTCAAAGTAAGATGCTGCAATCCAACCTTAGCTAAGGCCCTCGCCTACGGCGACTTTTAACGAAACACGCGATGCATCGCTACTAACGCGCGTTTGTCGCATTTGCAACGCACTACAAAAGTGATGCCGACGGGCTACTAACGCACTACAGCATCACTACAAAAGTCGCCGTGGGCGAGGGCCCTTAAAGTTCCATAGGGTAAATTAATGAGCTGTCTGTTCTCGTGTAGGCTGTGCGAATATAACAGTAAAGCCGTTTTGCGCCGAAATGAGCCTGCTTAATATGGCCGCTGCCTGGTTAGTGCCACGTTGACGACGCCTCACGCCTGGCACATCAACTTTATCCCGTATCCGTGACGAAGCAGGGGTAAACGTATATTATATTGTTTCGGGGGCACAGCTAGCCTGCGACTCGCACATAAGGGTTATTGTCGATTTTCCACAAAGTTTATTTGTCACGAAAAATGCGTGTAAATTCGTCACACTTGTATTAACATGTAGCAATTTATTATTTTGGAGGATTGCCATACGAGTCTGTTTATGACGAATTCACTTTCAATAATGATGTAATTTACTAAATGGTGACGAATCGACTTTGTGGCTTAAAAATACTTAGTTTGTATAATGTTTGCCGGTTTTGAAATATTTTTAATTGGTGCGTCACTCCTATGGGTCGTATTGTGATGTATAGTAATACAGTTACTCATATCTCTGACTGGCATAAGCTATGTGATGTTTGGATAGTAACATTGAACCGATATTTCAAAATCGGCTTCAACCTCGAGGGGATAAAAGCGAGGTTAAACTTTTATTTGAAAGTGTAAATTGAGTGGAGCAAGCCTTCAGGCCATTAGTAGAGGCTCCGTGTGTTGAATACTTACTCAATGGAAACATACAGTGTGCTTACCATGAGTTTACGTTAGGTGTGCTCGCTAGCGACTGCGTAAAAAAATGACATTTAATTGTATGACATATTGTGCAGCGCCCCTAGCGGCTACTTTCAATAAACAAAATCTTCATAGAGATTTTTGACGTACTCGCCAGCGAGCACACCTAACGTAAACTCGTGGTAGGTACACTGGACTTTAGTTTGACGAGAAAAGCATTATAGACACTGAACACCAGCCTGGCTAAGATGCGCGCCGTGATAAAATCTCATCGATGATTTTAGACGACAAATGTATGGGCTTATCGCATAAAATCGATAAAATTAATGAACGTGATAAACGTTTATCGCAGCGCGCATCCTAGGCCTACTGGTGCGATTGTGGTCAAATACCTGCCTTGTTATGCATAAAAAAATTCGAAACGCTGGCTGAACGAAAGCTTCAGCTAAAGCTTCAGCTAGGTGGTAAGGCAAGCTATATTTAGGACTATTTATAAGCGCCTTGAGCTTATACAGGTTGGAATTTTGTAATGCCAGCTGAAGGGAAACCCTAATCTATAAAAGTACATGCTGTATTTTTTTTAGTTGGTAGGAAAATTAATTTCCATTTTAACTTAAGATAAGATAGATATTATTCCTAGCAGTTCGGTCAGAAAGTAACTAACGTGAATTTTCAACTGAGCAGATATAGGGAGCTTTCGGAGGGTGCAACGTAGGCTATTCAGTGTCTAAGACCGATATTCACTGGGGTTAGTGATTTCTTTTACCACACTTTGTACACAGTACTTAGTTGAATACACTCTCTTAGTAAAGATATTAAACGAACCCTAAAGTTAACTTCTTCTGTACAAAATAATGTTGCTGACCAGTCTACATTTTATTGCAAAAAAGCCCATTATTACACAATGTTGATAATGTAACCAAGCAAGATTCCATAACAACATTTACCACCCACATTGAAAACATGGCATAGGCAACCTAAAATCTTTCAAAAATTAAAATTTTCTAAATCACGTAGGCGAGTGCAACGCGTAAACCAATAGCGCCGCGTTCTTTCTGAAATTCAAAATGCCCAAACTAAAAAAAAACTGTTGGTAATGTTGAAGTACTATGACGAAAATGTCATACATCTACACTAATATTATAAAGAGGAAAACTTTGTTTGTTTGTTTGTTTGTTTGTTTGTTTGTTTAGTTGTAATGGATAGGCTCAAAAACTACTGGACCGATTTTAAAAATTCCTTCACCATTCGAAAGCTACATAACTCACGAGTAACATAGGCTAAATTTTATTTTGGAAAACAATAGGGTCCCGTAAAATATTTGGGATTTTCATAAGACGTGGAAAAGCGCCATCTATCGTCATTGCTTAAAATCTTCTTGCGCCTGACAAAAATTTTTGAGGTACGTAAATATTCATGAAGGCAAAGCTGTCACACGCCATCTATCGACATCATTAGTAAATTAGTAACTAAATATTACATGTAGGTACTATGAATAGCGCTGTTCGTAAATAATATTGAAAATTTAATAAATAAAGATATTTTATGTAATTGAACCATTCACTGTATGTACCTATTTGAATTATTCACTGTGTTTAAACGAGCAAGTCAAAGTGTTAATTAGTGACTTTTTACAAACTTCCTTGCAAATTCTTACTATGTGCCGCCATCTACCGAGATGAATATTAGGGTACGGTTCAGCGGCGGACAAATGGGATGGGCGCGTGGGCGATTGTAGTTAAATAGGATAAGAATTACTTCGTTTTTATTTTCTGTATGTAATTTGTTAGTTTTTTGGTAGGGTCTTTATTTTAATTACTTAGGTTGGTAGGTACTTACTTATTTGATTTTAATGATAATTACTATAGGTACGTATAATTTTAGTAGAAAGAATGGTCATTGAATGACTAAGTGACTCACTCACTCATCACGAAGTCTCAGAAACTACAAGTCTCACTGGCTGATCAAAGCCAGGTGATCAAAGTGGAATACACCTCCTTTTAGAACGTAGGTAGTCACTAAGACGAAATTTTGCAAAATTCAATCTTTATGGGAGTTAAAAAGGGGGTTGGAAGTCTGTATTGCAGTCCTCGGTTTTTAAAGTAAGAGACTTGAAAGTTAAAATGTACGCTCACTATGATCTCTAGATATTGTGGAGGTGTACATAATATACTGTTCGGTACACTGTGGTACTGTGTACACATCGGTTTGCTGACGATATTGTGGTCATGGCAGAATCGTTGGAAGATCTTGGAACAATGCTCGAAGACCTTAATCGATTTTCCCAACAGGTAGGCCTGAGGGCGAACATGGACAAAACGAAGCTTATGTCGAATGTCCATGTTGCGCCCTACCCAGTTTCAGTTGGGAGCTCAATTCTCGAGATTGTCGACAAGTAGGTATGTCCACCTCGGACAAACGATCCAGCTATGTAGGTCCAATTTCGAGAAGGAGGTCAATCGTCGAATCCAACTCGGCTGGGCAGCGTTCGGGAAACTACGCAACATCTTTTCGTCTAAAATACCTCAATGCCTGACGACTAGAGTGTATAACCAATGTGTGTTACCAGAGATAACTTATGGCTCAGAAACGTGGCCTCTCACTATAGGCCGTATACAGAAGCTCAGTTGCACAGCGTGCTATGGAGAGGGCTATACTTGGTGTTTCTTTGCGAGATCGAATCAGAAATGAGGAGATCCGTAAACGAACCAAAGTCGCTGACATAGCCCAACGGATTAGCAAGCTGAAGTGGCAATGGGCAGGGCACATAGTACGCAGAACTGATGGCCGATGGGACAGAATGGTTCTGGAATGGAGGCCGCGTACCGGAAAACGTAGCGTGGGACTTCCACCTACAAGGTGGACCGACGACATCGTAAAGGTAGCAGGGAAGCGCTGGACGCAGGCCGCTTCCAATCGATCAACATGGAAAGCATTGGGGGAGGCCTATGTTCAGCAGTGGGCGTCCTATGGCTGAAATGGTGGTGGTGGTGGTGGTACATATACTGAAAATGTATCATTAGAAATCAACCACGGGGGCTAAGGAGATAAAGTAAGAGAGTTGAAATTTAAAATGTATGCGCTATAGATGCTAAGAGCGGATTTCACGAAACTCCACCCCTAATGGAGTAAAACGAGGTCCACGCGTACGAAGTCGCGGGCGGCCGCTAGTTCTTTAATAAAATTGATAACTAAATCATTTTCCATCAGTGTGCCTACCATGTAAACTCATTGACATTTAAATGTATGACATATTGTGCAGCGCCCCTAGCGGCTACTTTAAAGAAATAAAATCTTCATAGAATTTTTTGACGTATTCGCTAGCGAGCTCACCTAACGTAAACTCATGGTAGGCACACAGGTGAGATGCAGGCCAGCTTCTACGTAGTAGGTAAAAAATTAAACCATCACTGATTTCCACTCTATTTTCAATTTACCTACCGAAACTTAAGCATTCACAACTTACATATTTTATTAAGAACTTAGCATTTTTGCTTAAATGAACGTCGTTATAACTAATCTAGAAGAAAACTTGGCAAACAAGTTTTTGGATGAGTTCCAAAGGGTATCATTATTCGATGACGACACTTAGCCTACAAAAATTGAAATTTGATTTGAAATTATTGAAATACTAACTTGGCCGCGGCTTCGCCCGCTTGTAATTATATTATAGGTACTTACTTAACTCAGTCAGTGTCTGAGGTATGGGAGCGGCATGAGACCCGCACCCGCATCGACATATTATTATGACGTGACAGAGCATACAAATCATTCCAAAAATCCATTGCGGTATTGTCTACTATTCCTAATAGACTAATGCCCGTTTTCACCNGAGTTTCCATTTATTGTCCCGAAGCAGTGGTAGGGTTAATATTGGGACGTGTAAAAGCGCTTTTTTAAAGCCTATTTGCAAAAATAAATGAATTTTATGAATTTTATGAATTTTACTTTCGTAATGCCGTATTCCACTGGCGCGGTCTATACGTCCCATCAACCGCATCGTGCGGGGCCACTAAACAAGCGATCGCGATAGCAGAGTGGGGCCATTACTCGAATCCGCTTTGTTCGTTTTAAAGAGACCTCTCCAACTGACAACGCTCTTTGGAATAAGCACCTCATTCATGTACACTTGTACAGTCATCAACACAACAATGTGGCTTTTGTGCTTGGAATACGTGCGATTTTGCGACAAAAATTTATGTAGTCCGATATGTCGTCGACTGTACATTCAGATACGCACGGAAATTTAGTTCTTAACCCTTTTGATTTAAATGCAAAATTAGAATTCGTGTTTTGGCTGCGTGTACACTGTACATTACGCGTGGAGTATTTTCATCCAAATACGGCAAATGAGTGCATTATGTTTGTACCGGGAAAGATGAAGCAACCCTCATATTATTTGATGTTCATAATCAACAGTGATAGGGGACAGCACATGCCGTATTTAATTTGACGTACCAGTGATTAAACAGGGTGTTCAATAATCTCTACTAATATTTATAGAGGTAAAATTGGTGAGGTTTTAGAGCGTCTACTGAATTTCTAGATTTATTGAAACGATTTTGAAAATTCTTAGATAAAAAAATTTTGAAATATCTTGAAGGGTATATTAACAAAAAAAAAATTCTTTCTGAAACATAACGAAATTATTTACCTCTTCAAAGTATTAGTGTAGAAAAAAAAAGAAATTCTACTAACTTATTTTGAACCTTAGGTACACCAAAAACAGACCCCAATATCCGTCGACAAGATTCGCCATCATAATTTTCCAGTAGATTAATGTGCCTGTGTACCTTCGTAGGTGTGTCAAGTAGGAAATGTTAGAGTCGTTTAGGGTTAAATGACATAAGACCAAACGTCTGGGGTCACATCGACCGTAACCATCGTGAGGCTTGTTAACCCTATGTAGCTATGGTATCTCGTGAAATAAGCGTTTCCACGGCTATTTGCACCCTAAGTTGAAGCCAAAATTGAACAGCTAAGACTTTTTTATTAGATTTTTCTTCTTGGCAACTAATTTACCCAAATCAGGTAAAAGTTTTTGGGATCTATTTTGAGCGGGTTTGAGCACTTAATTTAAATCTTTATTAATTGTAAAGATTTGATTTTTGCCTAACTTATTAATATAAAGGTTTGAAAAATGGTTCTATTTTATCTGTTCATTTCTCCGTGGCTATAATTTTTGGCATTAAAAAATTTAAAAAAGCAATTTGAAAACCTTTGTAAGTTGATTTTTTTTTCACAATCGATCATACGGCCGAAACGAGCTAGTAGAATTTTATCATTTTTTCTAACCCTTCCAGTACCAGTGAATCGAGACACAATAGAAATCAATTGTTACCGCGGTCTAATGCAACCACTAAGGCTGAGTTGCACCACCTAACTTTGGCCATAACTATAATGATAGCCGGTGCTCTTTGTATGAAGTTTGGCAGATTTTTGACGTTTATCAAAGTTAAAGTAAGATGGTGCAACCCAGCTTTACAGTTTCATGTGGTAAATGAGCTGTCTGTTCTCGTGTAGGCTATGCGAATATAACAGTAAAGCCGTTTTGCGCCGAAATGAGCCTGTTTAATATGGCCGCTGCCTGGTTAGTGCCACGTTGACGACGCCTCACGCCTGGCACATCAACTTTATCCCGTATCCGTGACGAACCGGGGGTAAACGTATATTATATTGTTTCGGGGGCACAGCTAGCCCGCGACTCGCACATAAGGGTTATTGTCGATTTTCCACGAAGTTTATTCGTCACGAAAAATGCGTGTAAATTCGTCACACTTGTATTAACATGTAGCAATTTATTATTTTGGAGGATTGCCATACGAGTCTGTTTATGACGAATTCACTTTCAATAATAATGTAATTTACTAAAGGGTGACGAATCGACTTTGTGGCTTAAAAATACTTAGTTTGTATAATGTTTGCCGGTTTTGAAATATTTTTCATTGGTGCGTCACTCCTATGGGTCGTATTGTGATGTATAGTAATATAGCCTTCCACGATAACTGCACTATCCAAAACAAAAATGATTTTTCAATTCGAACCAAAAATGAGATTACCGCGTTTACTACACAAACAGTTTTCAGTATTCACAGTAGAGTACAGCACGTGAGTGTGTATATTCGCTAAACATAACACATTTACTCATATCTCTGACTGGCATAAGCTATGTGATGTTTGGATAGAAGATAACCTTGAACCGATATTTCAAAATCGGCTTCAACCTCGAGGGAATAAAAGTGAGGTTAAACTTTTATTTGAAAGTGTAAATTGAGTGGAGCAAGGCTTCAGGCCATTAGTAGAGGCTCCGTGTGTTGAATACTTACTCAATGGAAACATACTGGACTTTAGTTTGACGAGAAAAGCATTCTAGACTGCATCCCACTTAACACCAGCTGGACTAAGATGCGCGCCGTGATAAAATCTTATCGATGATTTTAGACGACAAATGTATGGGCTTATCGCATAAAATCGATAAAATGGCGTAATAAACGTTTATCGCGGCGCGCATCCTAGGTAGGGTATGCAAAACCGAAAGTTTATCAAAAACCGATTTTTTTTTCGGTTTCCAAGAAAAAAAACCGGTTTTCGGTTTTTAATCGGTTATTATCGTTCTATATTTTTTTTCAGTCAACTAGTAGTTACATACAGCGATTTGTTACGTCCTGTCCGTTTTGTGTTAGATTACATTATTTAAGAGAGGGTTCTAACAATTTTGATAAATTTAGCTTATTCATTAGGCATTATAGGCACATAATTAATATAATGAATAAGCTAAATTTAACTCAAGGGATGGTAGTTTATCTCCATTGTACGTAATAATTGTCAACGAATACGTTTTTAAAATTCATTACTCTGCAGGTTTAGTATTTTGTTAATTACCACCATGTCCGTAATGTACTTCAAAAACGTATTTGTTTACAATACGATTGATATAAGCAATATCTTGAATTAAAAAGTATAATAAAATCTAAAAAGCTTTATTTGTGAACGTTAGGTGATTAGGTACGATTGATATTTTAAGCAATAGATATTATCTTAAATTAAAAAGTAGAATAAAATGTAAAAAGCTTTATTTGTGAACGTTAGGTGGTACCTATTTCTGTCAAATTTTAATACACTAAGTATTACAGTAATAAATGAGCTTCTGCAGATATAGCAAATAAATGAGATTCAATGTTCAAAACAATTCAGAAATAAAAACTGTTCAATTCACTCACACATAGGTTAATTATTCACTGCAATAATCACCAACTATCTGAATCGCGGGGTGGGTCATGTTAGGTGGCGGGCGCAGGCGGTACGAGTCTTAAATAATTATATTATCGGGGATTCCCCGTTCAAAGGTAAACGACGGAGTAACCAAGTGACAATGTTGCCAAGTTATAAATTGTAAAATAACCAAATATTCGTCAAATATCAAAATACCTAGGTTATATTATAATAAAATAATATTGCTTATTTGTACAGATAGAAAAACCGATTTAAATCCGGGTTTCGATTTTTAAAACCGGTTTTAGAATTCGTCGAAAAAGGGCGGTTTTTCCGATTTTTCGGTTTCCGATTAACCGGTTTTGCATTCCCTAATCCTAGGCCTACTGGTGCGATTGTGGTCAAATACCTGCCTTGTTATGCATAAAAAAATTCGTAACGCTGGCTGAACGAAAGCTTCAGCCAAAGCTTCATCTAGGTGGTAAGGCAAGCTATATTTAGGACTATTTATAAGCGCCCTGAGCCTATACAGGTTGGAATTTTGTAATACCAGCTGAAGCGAAACCCTAACAGTCGATGCAATAAAAGTACAGGGTGTAATTTTTTTTAGTTGGTGGGAAAATTTATTTCCATTTTCAAATTTTAGTTGGTAGGAAATATAATATTTACCATTTTAACTTAACATAAGATAGATATTATTCCTAGCAGTTCGGTCAGAAATTAACTAACGTGAATTTTCAACTGAGCAGATATAGGGAGCTTTCTGAGGGTGCAACGTAGGCTATTCAGTGTCTAAGACCGATATTTCACTGGGGTTAGTGATTTCTACCACCACTCTTTGTACACAGTACTTAGTTTAATACACTCTCTTAGTAAAGATATTAAACGAACCCTAAAGTTAACTTCTTCTGTACAAAATAATGTTACTGACCAGTCTACATTTTATTGCAAAAAAGCCCATTATTACACAATGTTGATAATGTAACCAAGCAAGATTCCATAACAACATTTACCACCCACATTGAAAACATGGCATAGGCAACCTAAAATCTTTCAAAAATTAAAATTATTCTAAATCACGTAAGCGAGTGCAACGCGTAAACCAATAGCGCCGCGCTCTCTCTGAAATTCAAAATGCCCAAATTAAAAAAAAATTTTGGTAATGTTGAAGTACTATGACGATATTGTCATACCTTCTTTAATAAAATTGATAACTAAATCATTTTCCATCAGGTGAGATGCAGGCCAGCTTCTACGTAGTAGGTAAAAAATTAAACCATCGCTGATTTCCACTCTATTATCAATTTACCTACCGAAACATAAGCATTCAACTTACATTTTTATTAAGAACTTAGCTTTTTTTGCTTCAATGAACGTCGTTATCACTAATCTAGAAGAAAACTTGGCAAACACGTTTGGATAAGTTCCAAGGGGTATCATTATTCGATGACGACACTTAGCCTACAAAAATTGAAATTTGATTTGAAATTATTGAAATACTAGCTTTGCCCGCGGCTTCGCCCGCTTGAAATTATAATATAGCTCTAGTGCTTAACTCACTCAGTGTGTGAGGTATGGGAGCGGCATGAGACCCGCACCCGCATCGACATATTATGACGTGACGGAGCATACAAAGCATTCCAAAAATCCATTGCGGTGTTGTCTGTCTACTATTCCTAATAGACTAAGAGCTTGTGAACGCCAGACCTACGTCATTATAAAAGCTGAAAGTTTGTTATGATGCACCAAGATTCTAACCTATATTGGGAGCATACGCTGACAAAGGATAGTGCCAGGGTCTGGACCAAGTGCTGCCCAGAATCAACCCATAGTGCATTTTGTTCCTCAGGCCAATACTAATGTGTATAAACCGAAGCGCTTGATCGCTTATAAATAATGTCGAAGTCGTACTAAATTAAGGTGTACGGATGCAGTATGGTTAAGTTCAACATAGCGAGTGTTATTTAATGCCAAAATCGCGAAATCTTATACGTAGTAGGTATACATCGATGATATTTTGTATGTAAATAATTCAAAACAAAACTCTTTTTTTCTCTTAACTCCAGAGATAGATTTCAGTGCGCTCCAGTTTACAAATTAGTATTGGCCTGAGGAACAAAATGCACTATAGTTTCATTCTGGGCAGCACTTGGTCCAACTTCCATACATGGATTGGCACTGTCCTTTCAGCTTTTATAAAATCACGTTGGTCTGACGTTCACTAGCTCTTAGTCTTTAAGTGACAATTTATCTTTTTTATGAGATGGCTAAAAATAAATATTCTTGCAGGTACCTCGGCATCAGGAACCCTCTGAAAAGCCGGCACCACTCCACCAAGCGGGTGGTGGTCATCAAGATAGCTCTCGTGTGGCTCCTCAGCATGTTTGTGTCCAGTTCCATTACAGTTTTGGGTAAGTATAATAAATAAATAGTAAGTATAAAATATCCTTGGACAGCGCAGGACCGGTCGTTAAAGAAATTCTTGGGGGAGCTTGTGTCCAGCAGTGGACGTCATTTGGCTGAAACGAACTAATGAACGAAAATCCTTGGATATTTTACACAGCGTCAATCACATCACTAAACCGCCTCTGAGTGTGTACCGTCTAGTGGTCAGACTAAGTGCTTCGAGGTCCCGGTTTCGATTCCCAGTGAGTGCAGATTTTTCTGTTGGAAGTAAAATAGCCTGTTCCTCTATAGTAGAGGATTTTATAAAAACGCTATTAGTTTCTTAAAAAGTAAATAAATAAACTTCATGTTTTTAATAGGAGTTAGAGCTTTCAAATTAGTGGTTTTGAGACGGACTTTGTCATCCGTTTGCAGGACCTCACACTGAAAATTGTAACAAATGCGATAAAATAAAAATCACATTCAATTACCAACAGTGTGTGCGGCCTCGCAAATGCACGTCTAATGTCTAATTTGAAAGAGCCATTAGAGCAGTGTTTTGTGAAATAAATAAAGCTTAATAATTCTGAGCCAAATTTTGAATTAGACTGAAAGCTAGATTTGGTCCCATGTTTTCAGCCTGAGAGCTAGTTTACGTTCCACATTACGCATCACAGTAATTGGCCGCTTTAAATGGGCCCAGACCGCGAGACTGATGCTTGTTGGAATAGAGCATAGAGCCTTTGAAAGCAAATGGTAGCCCAAATAATGTTCATTTAGGTAATTCCTGTACTGCAACTGTAGATTAAAGTCATTGCTCTGTATTTTGAATTTTATCTGATGGAAATATAAATTAGCTCAATTACAGATCGTTTCATCCACGAAGACGCGCCCCACCATTCTTCCGCTAATGTTTGAGTGTTAACGATACACACTATATTATCCATGAGTGCACACGCACACTACAATAATGACGCTCGGATTGTTCGGATCAAACTCCCCGCACCCCGCGCTTCACTCGACCAAAAATTGGTGGGGCGCGTCTTCGTGGATAAAATGATCTATAGCTAGCAACGATAGGATGCTAGTTTGATCCCTGTCGACTAGGCCAGTGGTTCTTAGGTTCTTACCTTTAAGGACGAGGGACCGTTATACCAAATTTCTGTCTTGTCAGGGACCACTTATTATTATTATTATTGTTCAAAATCCTATGTAAGGGGAGATCGATTTCTCGCCCACTGTACGCCGTTTGCATTGTGTTGACTTGACTCATCACGTCACGTCACTTGTTTATTACGATGTCTTCGTGGACCACTTGGAATGCCTCCAAGGACCACCAGTGGTCCACGGACCACCGGTTAAGAACCACTGGACTAGACTATTTGGGTTACCTACCCATTTCAAATAAGAGCAGATATTTTACCTGGATGGGTTATGGGTTAACCTTGATAGAGGCAGAGTATGGCCGGTCATTGAGGAGAGAATATCATTGAGAATGGAAGGAGTGGAGTCAAAATGGAAGGACTCTCGGGTTAACGGGAGTACTTACCTACATATTAGTCATTTATTATTACTTGTAATCATGAAAAAAAAATTGTGATAATCATGGAGTTACATTGACTGAAGATTACCTACTTCGTGATTCTTTCTTATAACCCTTATAACAGAGGTCACAACCTGCCGAAATACTTTGAAAAAAGTAATATCAATAACATAATATTTTAGTGAATTCTGACCAATACTCAATTTTAAACAAATCAATTCCAGGATTTGCGTTATTTCAATTACACGTCGGTCGTCGGGCCTATTGGTTAACTCTCAAAGTTTGAACCCAGTTTAGTAGGCCTTTGTTGTGGCGATTGGTTGCCAATATTCTGAACGAATGAATGATCCCAAAGACTTTGTATACTATAAATACCCTAAGCACGAATAAAGGACGCGGACGTCGCACATATCAACCCGGCAAGGGATCGTAACCGTATCAACTCGAGGCGGTCAATATTCTTTGTATGACACTACATAGTACATACTGCAACGCACTCTTATACTGAACTGTCCCACCAAACTCATTGACCATCGTTCAACTACATAGTTTCCAACATGGCAAAAATCGGAACCAGCGATCCGGTATTGACGGTGGCGCCCCGCTGTAATGTCACTGGTAGGACAGTGTGCTTACCATGAGTTTACGTTAGGTGTGCTCGCTAGCGAGTACGTCAAAAAAATCTATGAAGATTTGATTTCTTGAAAGTATAGTTATTTAATTTTTAGCGTTAAGAGTCGCTTCTCAAACTAATTTGAAAATTATAAATAACTTGAAAAAATCGAACTGCCTAAGGCGGGAATTGAACCCACGTTGAATTTTTCAAGTTATTTATAATTCTTGAAAGTAGCCACTAGGGGCGCTAAACAATATGTCATACATTTAATGTCAGTTTTTTACGCAGTCGCTAGCGAGCAAACCTAACGTAAACTCATGGTAAGCACACAGTTCATTATATTTGGTCTATATCCGCACAGATACGTAAACGCCCCGCCTCGCGATTGACAGCGCGCAAAAGGTGATGACAGCTCGCGAAAAGCGAGACGGTGTTGATCCCTTTCCGAGTTGATAAGTCTGCTATGAGCTTAACTGTCGTAATCGTAGAGCTGTTATCATGACAACGGAGTCTCAGAAGAAAAAAATAGTGCTGTTAATAATTTGCGTAAAGTGAAAACAAAAACTAAAATAATGATTTTACATTTTCATTTTCAATATATGAAAAGAGTGATGGCCACTAGATTTTGTCAAAAAACATTTTTTATAGCAATTTAATCAAATTAAAAAACTTGCATACATATAGTCAAAGTCAAAATTTCTTTATTTGTTTAGACTAATAAATAGTTCTTACAAATCGTCATTTTGCTCTTAAGGAGCCTCTACATGGTCTCAAATCTTTATATAACATACAATCCGCTGTCATGATAATTACAGGTCTTCGACTACGAGCGTTGTTCGTGCTTGACTTCGAGAGTTGTTCGTGCTGGACTTCGAGAGTTGTTCATGCTTGGGGTGCTGAAACCACTCACAAGTTCGATCGCAAGTCGATCGGAATTTGTATTCATTATGCCTTTGATTTTCTCCTGAGGATTTTCGTTTGAGGGCTACTTTCTGACGCTTTGACACAAGACCCTATTAATTCAATGGTTAATTTTTATAATGGCACTGAACACGTTTACACTGAGTTTCTTTTGCTACTTCTTTTCATTCTTTTAGTTTCTATTTAGCCTTTACTGAAAAGTTGTATTGTTTACCAAATTGATAGCTCAAAAATTAAAGGTTTTTAAAAATGGCAAAAGGATTGTTCAAATGTTGTTTCAGGAACTGGTACTTTTACTTTTAATTATAATGAGCGTAAATCGAAAACTATCTAAAATTAATATTACTAAAATAAAAATATTTTCACAATTATTATTGACTAGCGGCCGCCCGCGACTTCGTACGCGTGGATCCCGTTTTACCTCCTTCATCTATGTATCTTACGCGGTTTAGATTTTTTCATACAATTTTTTTCCTGCTCACTCCCGTTCCGGTGGGAATTTTGCAATATCCTGTTGTAACTAAGCTTTAAGTTTACTAAGGTACCTGCATGCCAAATTTCAAGCGTCTATATTACGCGGTTTAGATTTTTTCATACAAATGTTTTTTCCCGCTAACTCCCGTTCCCGTGGGAATTTTGCAATATCCTGTTGTAACTAAGCTTTAAATTTACTAAGGTACCTGCATGCCAAATTTCAAGCGTCTATCTTACGCGGTTTAGAGTTTTTCATACAAATGTTTTTTCCAGCTAACTCCCGTTCCCGTGGGAATTTTGCAATATCCTGTTGTAACTAAGCTTTGAGTTTACTAAGGTACCTGCATGCCAAATTTTAAGCGTCTAACTTAAGCGGTTTAGATTTTTCATACAAAAGGATTTTCCCGCTAATTCCCGTTCCCGTGGGCATTCTTAAGTATCCTATAACCTGCCCAGGAGTATGAAGAATAATTGTACCAAGTTTCGTTAAAATCCGTCTAGTAGTTTTTGTTTCTATAAGGAACATACAGACAGACAGACAGACAGACAAAAATTTTACTGATTGCATTTTTGGCATCAGTATCGATCACTAATCATCCCCTGATAGTTATTTTTAAAATATATTTCATGTACAGAATTGACCTCTCTACAGATTTATTATAAGTATAGATAACCTCAATTATTATTCTCACCACTATCCCATACTACTCAATAAACGCTCTCACCCTGGTGAAATATAAAATAATTCAATGATGAAATTTTAATATCCCGCTAAATTTAAAGTCCACGGAAGTAAACTTGCCTAGGGTATGTTGCCAACAAAATTTATTTCATCCTAGAGCACTCAAATAGAGCATCCAGGAAATTTGCACCAAAGTGGCGTTGAAAATTATTCGCAAATGTAATCGCCCTCGGGCAGTTCATTAAAAATCACTTATTGGGCCAACCCTGGCTTCAGCAGTGGCTGAAATAGCACTACCTGTCTCGCTTTTCCAACTACGGGAAAGAGCGAGACGACTGCAGCTACTTCGGAAGAGAACAAACCCTTGAGCTCAATAGCTTCATTTGGAGTTATTCAAAAAGAGCCAAATGCAGTGCATTGTAATTGAATGTCGAATAAAATGAGTCGTATGTCAATGGGATAAGGTTCATGAATCAAAAGCAGTCTGGATATTCGTCAATGAAGATTATTAAATGGAAACTTTTTATAAGTGACAAACTTTTTCTGTGCTAAATTATGATATCTTTTAGGTAGTAAAATACACGTTGAAAGAATATTAGCGTTTTGTTTCAGCTTCATTTCCAGGTAGCATAATATTAATAAAATTAGTCCTTTGTCAGAAAGGTAAATTAAAATTACTTATTTGCACAGCATGGCAATTGAAACAAAATAAAAAAAATATGTTCCTTAATTACTACCCCTGATTTATGAGCATAATCCTCAAAATTTGTAGGAAACATGCTTTATATAAAAAATATATATTTTTAGTTGTGTAGATTATACAAATAATGAATACTTACAAATCATAAAATGCCCTTAATAAGGAGCTTTTATGTCTCATATTTTTTTTGCTCTGAAAGTGCTTCGAGACAAACATTTGGCAAGTGCTGAGAAGAAGTGCCAATCGATCCTAACTCGATAGTACTATTTTGTGATACTTTATAGACCAAAAGAGCTCTATTCGTAAAGCCTTTCAAATCCAGATTTAGTACTTCATATCCTTGAGAACCCAACTAGGGCATGAATATCGGAATCTCGGAATCTCGTAATATCGGAATCNACGTCCCGGTTGCCGCCTAACCGCGCCGGGTACCCGGTCGTGAAGTGTATGGGCATGCCGGATTAATTACGATAACCAGTGCACTTTGTATGGAGTTTGCCAGATTTTTGACGTTTGTCAGAGTTAAAGTAAGATGGTGCAATCCAGCCTAAGAGCTTGTGAACGCCAGATCTACGTCATTATAAAAGCTAAAGTTTGTTATAGATGCACCAACATTCTAACCTATATTGGGAGCATACGCTGACAAACTTTCAGCTTTTATAAAATGACGCAGGTCTGACGTTCACTAGCTCTTAGTGTATAAGTCACAATTTATCTTTTTTATGAGATGGCTTAAAATAAACATTCTTGCAGGTACCTCGGCATCAGGAACCCTCTGAAAAGCCGGCACCACTCCACCAAGCGGGTGGTGGTCATCAAGATAGCTCTCGTGTGGCTCCTCAGCATGTTTGTGTCCAGTTCCATTACAGTTTTGGGTAAGTATAATAAATAAATAGTAGGTATAAAATATCCTTGGACAGCGCAGGACCGGTCGTTATAGAAATTTTTGGGGGAGCTTTTGTCCAGCTGTGGACGTCATTTGGCTGAAACGAACTAATGAACGAAAATCCTTGGATATTTTACACAGCGTCAACATTATCATTATAACCGTCTCTGAGTGTGTACCGTCTAGTGGTCAGACTAAGTGCTTCGAGGTCCGGTTTCGATTCCCAGTGGGTGCAGATTTTTCTGTTGGGTTTGGTTGGTGGTGGAGCTCTAAGTCCGCCTATTCTGAGCCAAATTTTGAATTAGTCTGAAAGCTAGATTTGGTTCCATGTTTCGTCCTGCAAGCTAGTTTAGGTTCCACGTTACGCATCACAGTGGAATTGGCCGCTTTGAATGGGCCCAGACTGCGAGACTGATGCTTGTTGGAATAGAGCATAGAGCCTTGGAAAGCAAATGGTAGCCCAAATAATGTTCATTTAGGTAATTCCTGTACTGCAACTACAGATTAAAGTCATTGCTCTGTATTTTGAATGTTATTTGATGGAAATATAAATGGGCCCAAAATTTTACAGATCGTTTCATCCACGAAGACGCGCCCCACCATTCTTCCGCTAATGTTTGAGTATTAACGATATACACTATATTATCCATGAGTGCACACGCACACTACAATAATGACGCTCGGATTGCTCGGATTAAACTCCACGCACCCCGCGCTTCCCTCGACCAAAAATTGGTGGGGCGCGTCTTCGTGGATGAAATTATGATCTATAGCTAGCAACGATAGTATGCTAGTTTGATCCCTGTAGATTGCACTATTTGGATTACCCACTTCAAATAAGAGCAGATATTTTTACCTAGATGGGTTAACCTGGATACAGGCAGAGTATGACCGGTCATTGAGGAGAGAATGCCACTGAGAATGGTAGGAGGAGTGGAGTCAAAATGGAAGGACTCACGGGTTAACGGGAGTACTTACCTATATATTAGTCATTTATTATTACTTGTAATAATGAAAAAAAAAAATTGTGATAATCATGGAGTTACATTGACTGAAGATTACCTACTTCGTGATTCTTTCTTATAACCCTTATAACAGAGGTCACAACCTGCCGAAATACTTTGAAAAAAGTAATATCAATAACATAATATTTTAGTGAATTCTGACCAATACTCAATTTTAAACAAATCAATTCCAGGATTTGCGTTATTTCAATTACACGTCTGTCGTCGGGCCTATTGGTTAACTCTCAAAGTTTGAACCCAGTTTAGTAGGCCTTTGTTGTGGCGA
Source organism: Ostrinia furnacalis (assembly GCF_004193835.3). Lineage (NCBI taxonomy): Eukaryota > Metazoa > Arthropoda > Insecta > Lepidoptera > Crambidae > Ostrinia > Ostrinia furnacalis. The sequence goes on from NW_021130870.1 coordinate 416,769, forward strand.
TTGGTTGCCAATATTCTGAACGAATGAATGATCCCAAATACTTTGTTCCGTACCCCAAGCACGAATAAAGGACGTCACACATTTATCAACCAGGAAAGGGAACAACTCGAGGCACACTTAGCCTAGGCGCAGACCATGGAATTTTCGTCGGCCGATATCGCATGTATGGAAGTGCGCACATTAGGTACGCCGATTCGATTTGGCCGATTCTTCATACAAATAAAATCGGGCCCAACTATCGGCCAACTAAAAATCGATGGTCTGCGCCTAGTCTTATCCGCACAGTAACGCAAATGCCTCACCTCGTGGTTGAGACTGCGCGAAAGGCGATGACAGCTAGCTAAAGGCAAGACGGTGTTGATCTATAGTTGATAAGTCTACTATGAGCTTAACTCTCGTAATCGTAGAGCTGTTATCATGACAACGACACAAATTATTGACACACAAATTAGTGTCAATAATTTGCGTAAATAGTGAAAACAAATAAAACACGTTCATCAGAGCCAATATTGGTCTATATTGAATAAAGATTTTTCATTTTCAATATGAAAAGATTGTTAGCTACCTACTAGATATTTTGTCAAAAAACATCTTTATATCGATTATTTAAGCAAATTAATATAATAACAAACTTATTTTATCTCGTGACAGCAAACAATCCGCTGTCATGACAATTACAGGTCTTCGACTATGAGAGTTGTTCGTGCTTGACTTCGAGAGTTGTTCGTGCTGGACTTCGAGAGTTGTTCATGCTTGGGGTACTGAAACCACTCACAAGTTCGATCGCAAGTCGATCGGAATTTGTATTCATTATGCCTTTGATTTTCTCCTGAGGATTTTCGTTTGACGGCTACTTTCTGACGCTTTGACACAAGACCCTATTAATTCAATAGTTAATTTTTATAATGGCACTGAACACGTTTACATTGAGTTTCTTTTGCTACTTCTTTTCATATTCGTTTAGGTTCTATTTAGCCTTTACTGATGAATTGTATTGTTTACCAAATTGATAGCTTAAAAGTTTTTAAAAATGGCAAAAGGATTGTTCAAAGGTTGTTTCAGCAACTCGTACTTTTACCATGTTTAATGAGCGCAAATCTAAAACTGTCTAAAATTAATATAACAAAAATAAAAATATTTTCACAATGATTATTGACAATCTCAATTATTATTCTAACCACTATCCCATACTACTCAATAAACGCTCTCACCCTGGTGAAATATGAAATAATTCAATGATGAAATTTTAATATACGCGTTAAATTTAAAGTCCACGGAAGTAAACTTGCCTAGGGTATGTTGCCAACAAAATTTATTTTATCCTAGAGCGGCACTCAAATAGAGCATCCAGGAAATTTGCACCAAAGTGGCGTTGAAAATTATTCGCAAATGTAATCACCCTCGGGCAGTTCATTAAAAATCACTCATTGGGCCAACCCTGGCTTCAGCAGTGGCTGAAATAGCACTACCTGTCTCGCTCTCCCAACTACGGGAAAGAGCGAGACGTCTGCAGCTACTTCGGAAGAGAACAAACCCTTGAGCTCAATAGCTTCATTTGGAGTTATTCAAAAAGAGCCAAATGCAGTGCATTGTAATTGAATGTCAGGTAAAATGAATCGTATGTCAATGGGATAAAGTTCATGAATCAGATGCAGTCTGAATATTCGTCAACCAAGATTTTAAAATTATTTAATTCAAACTTTTTATAAGTGTCAAACTTTTTTTGTGCTAAATTACGATAACTTTTAGGTAGTAAAATACACGTTGAATGAATATTAGTAATTTAGGGGTAGCAAAAATATCAATATAATTAGTCTTTGGCCAGACAGGTATTTGCACAAAACATTACGAATAACTTACCAATCATCGAATGCTCATAAGAGACTTTATATCATATGTTTTAATATGCCCTAGACAAACATTTGGCAAGTGCTGAGAAGAAGTGTCAATTGATCCAAACTCGATGGTCCTATTTTGTGATACTTTATACACCAAAAGAGCTCTATTCGTAAAGCCTTTCAAATCCAGATTTAGTACTTCATATCCTTGAGAACCCAACACATTCAGGGAGGATTTAGAAGGCATATATTGGACTTGATTTATTTTAAGCCGACAGTAACTTTTAAGGGTTGCTTACTTAAAGTACCTAGTTGCCGCTTAAGCAACTAACATTTATGATGAATGTGAAAGTTACTAGGAGAAGGTGTTCACTGCTCAATTCCTTGTTTTGTTTGTGTATTTGTAACCTTGGAACTCCGTCATTTCTGAAGCGATTTAAAAAATATTTTTAATTATTATGTAGGTACAGAAACCTTAATCTCAGTAGGAAGGAAGAAAAATAAAGTGTCAAGTGAAAGTTACCTTTTAGATTTAGTTTTTTTTTATATCATACTTATACTTATATGTAGTTTTTTTTAGCCCAAATTGTATAAATAAGTATAAGCACGACTCATCCGAAACTTCAAGAGAACACGCTGGAATACACGCGAGTGCGGTTAACTGAAGCGCGAAATGGTTAACGCTCGTAGAATACCATAGCGTGCGTAAAACGCTAAAAAAAACGCTACTCTAAAGCCTGATTTGAGTATATTTGCCTGACGTTGTGTCATGAATGACGCATCAGGACGGATCCAGTTTCATAATAAAGTCCCACGATTCTGAAACGTCAAGTGGCAAAAGTCAAAAACTAACAACCCAGTATTGCTAATAGCGTTCTTCTGTAAATGTCATAATTGTATGTTTGTCCAACGTGGTATCCTTTTTTGGACATCTGTACTGTTGTGTCGTGTATTGGCTTCTGACGTACCTACATGATTGTCGCATACTGCATGTAACCGATTCTGTTCTGATGCGTCACAACAACACGTCACATCACGCCAGACAAATATAAATCCGCTTAATACCTAGCTTATAAAAGTGTCAAATCTGTACAAGACACCAACTGAATTCAAAATGTTTCCAGCTCATTTAANCCCAACACATTCAGGGAGGATTTAGAAGGCATATATTGGACTTGATTTATTTTAAGCCGACAGTAACTTTTAAGGGTTGCTTACTTAAAGTACCTAGTTGCCGCTTAAGCAACTTTATGATGTATGTGAAAGTTACTAGGAGAAGGTGTTCACTGCTCAATTCATTGTGTTTTGTTTGTGTATTTATAACTTTGGAACTAGGTACGTCATTTCTGAAGCGATTTAAAAAAATCTTTTTAATTACACAGAAACCCTAATCTCAGAAGAAAGGAAGAAATATAAAGCCAAGTGAAAATTACATTTAATATTTAGTTTTTTTTAGCCCAACCTACATAATAATATGAAGTGTACGCCTTTGGTGTTCTTTATTGTATAAATAAGTATAAGGACTCATCCGAAACTTCAAGAGAAGACGCTGGAATGCACGCGAGTGCGGTTAACTGAAGCGCGGAATGTAACACTTGTAAATGCTACAGCGTGCGTAAGATACGAAAAAACAAAACGCTACTTTAAAGCTGGATTTATATTGCCTGACGGATTGTGTCATAGCATGACGCATCAGAACGGAGACGGAGTCAGTTTCACACACTAGACCAGCGTTTCTTAATCTTTTTTGTCCACGGGGGTCCGTGAGGAAATCAAGCACAATTTTAAGGACCGCAGTAATAAAAAAGCAGCAATAAATTTCGATTTTGGTGGCATTTATTTATGATGGTTAAATGGTCCATATCCACACATATGCTCGTGGACCCCCAGGGGTCCAGGGACCACAGGTTAAGAAACACTAGACTGTTGTATTGTGTAGTGGCTTCTAATGTACTTGTCGCTTAATGCATGTAACCGATTCTGTTCTGATGCGTCACAACACCACAACATGACATAATACGACACACCACGCTAGACAAAATAATATAAATCTTAATGCCTAGCTTATAAAGGTGTCAAATCTGTACAAGACACCAACTTAATTCAAAATGTTTCCAGCTCATTTAATTTTAATTTTAAATTGACATTAAAATGTCATCATTTCGGTGTCCGACTGTACTTTGTCCGGGAAATTGTTAATAAACTCTCCAATTGGCGCCGGTTTGAGCTGTCTCTGTTAATTAATTCTCTTTATTATTAATGGCTTTTGTCACAACTGTTGCACTGGAATTTTAACGGGGCGTAATTTTTTGAGAAAACTTAGTTTAGAAATCGTAAGGATATCCTTGAGACTGCTAAATTCATGTTTTGAAAAACCTGCAACCATTCGTAGTTTTTTAAATCTTTCGTGATAAAATTATTAAAGCTTTACTAATATAATCTTCGGTACCTAGGTAATACGAGTATGACAGTATTTAGGTTACATATCTAGGACTCTAGAAGTCTACATGTTGCTGTGTAAAATAATATTCAAATCTATATTTTTCGTTTGGAATACGTTCGCCGAAATAATTATGAGTATATTATTTTCATAGAGGTAGCAGGAAGACGCTGGATGCAGGCCGCTACCAACCATTTTGGAAATCATTGGGGGAGGCCTAAGCACAGCAAGTGGGCGTTCTATGGTTGAAATGATGATGATGATTTTCTACTTCTGAACTTAGACAATAAAACGAATATAACGTTTCATCAACCTAATACCGTCCACTGCTTGACAAAGACCTCCCCCGGTATTTCCACAGCGACTGGTTCTGCGCTGCTCGCATCTGGATCTCCTTCCCACATAACGTAACATAATATTGATAATTAATACGTTGTCTGGTACACATAGTACAAGCTATGCTTAGTATGGAACTGTATAGTGCAGTGTATGAAGTCTAACCCAAGGATGGGTATTATTTACCAACTCCACACAAGAGTACTGGCTGGACACACTTGTCCAGTTGGTGAAATTCAAAATTAGTAACATATTTTTTTTTCTCTTCTATTCTGCTACTTGGCAATCTGTTTCCGTGAAACAATAATCCAATCATCTGTCTGATTCCAATCCGGTTCTTGAGGCGTTCAGTAAGAGACTAGTCCAGTGAGTCATCTCTTATTCTTTCACTGCGAATCTTTTTGCTAGGTTTTGAATGCCATGTCGAGACATTCAAAATTATTTTGTCTTTCGTTGTCTGTGTTCAGTCTCTTGTGTTGAGCTGGTGAATAGCTTCTAAAGATATTTGTTCAAGGTCATTATTATGTACTTTACCTTTCTCCAACAGGTCTGATCAACCGCAACAACATAATGCCAACCCCAGAGCTGTGCGTGATCAACAACCGTCTGTTCTGGGTGTTCGGCTCGCTGGTCGCGTTCTACATCCCCATGCTGACGATGGTGGTGTCGTTCGCGCTGACGGTGCAGCTGCTCAAGCGGCAGGCGCGGCTCGCGGCCGCTCCGGCGCCCGGGGGAACGCAAAGGAGGTTANGCGGAGGTCAGTGGTGCAGGATCCAGTAATGCAGGACCCAGTTATTAAGGATCCAGTATTGCAGGAGACAGTAAGGCAGGAGACAGTAATGCAGAAGACAGTAATGCAGGACCCATTAATGCAGGATCCAGTAATGCAGGAGACATTAGAGTAGGAACCAGTAATGCAGGACCTATTAATGCAGGATCCAGTAATGCAGGATCCAGTTATTAAGAATCCAGTATTGCAGGAGACAGTAAGGCAGGAGACAGTAATGCAGGAGACAGTAATGCAGGATCAAGTAATGCAGGATCCAGTTATTAAGGATCCAGTAATGCAGTATCCAGTAGTGTAGAAGACAGTAATGCAGAATCCAGAAATGCAGAATCCAGTAGCACGCAGCGGAGGTCAGGGGCTCCAGGGATGCAGGTCCCGCAATGCATGATCCAGTAATGCAGGATCTAGTTACTAAGGATGCAGTAATGCCATGATCAACAACTGTCTGTTCTGGGTGCTCGGCTCGCTGGTCGCGTTCTACATCCCCATGCTGACGATGGTGGTGTCGTTTGCGGTAACAGTGCAACTGCTCAAGCGGCAGGCGCTGCTCGCGGCCGCTCCGGCGCCCGGCGGCACGCAGCGGAGGTTAGAGGTTATCTTATTTGCGTCTCTATGGGCCGAGTAAATACAAATGAGTAGGTTATCTTCATAGAAACGCACGGGCGCGGTTTGTATGTGAGCGCGCCAATACGAATGCGGCGCGCACGCACACACTGACAAACTTTAGCGTGGATTAGCGGGGAGCCAGTCGTGGTTGGTGCGCTCAACTGCGCTCACATACAAACCGCGCTCGGTGTGTTTCTATGAAGATAACCTACTCATTTGTATTTACTCTTCTATGGGCCCGTTCTCTCGGCAATACGGTTTTGCAGGATCCCGCAAAACTGGACTGTTGTGTGTTTGAAATTTGAATTGCAAATTACATAACAACGTCCTGTTCTGGGGTCTACCTCAGAGCAGGACACAATGCTGAGCGGATGCAATTTTGGTCCACAACATGTGCAAGTATTTTAAGCTAAAAAATAACCCGTCATTTCCAGTCTGTTATTTTCAAGCTTCATGAAAACTGTGGCACTAGTAAAAATGTACGCTCCGGTCAGTATCTTATCGTAGAGTATTACTCAATGCTCAGCTTGAAAAATATCCTGCGAGTATATTTTGTGTTAAAGCCAGATAAATGTTTGGTCATCAATATGACCTACATAAGTACCTACTTAGGTACTTGAGAAATGATGTCAGTTTGTTTAAAAATAGTACTAAATGGACTTACTTGAGATGTAGGTAATTTTGTATAAGATCTATATAGGTAATTTTTACATTTACAAGTAAGTACGTATATTCCTAGGTCGTCGAACAAATAAAACCTTTCCCAATTTTTTTCCAAAATTAATTGAAGGGAAATGATATAAATATCGTACCCAAATATAAAAATGAACCCTGCCTTAGATAAGTGCCTATTCGAGTTCAATGGTTAGGAAAAAATATACGGCGAGGCGGGTCAAGATCAAGATCTATGATGATAACTCATTTTCATGTTACATTTGAATTATTTTGCCACCAGAGGGCAGCAGTTTGGCATGAAATAGACGCAATAAAAATTGGAACTGTTTTCTGTGGGAATACGTTTGAAATTCAATTGAAATGTTTTACACATTTTGGACCTTGTATAGGATTAAAAAAAACTCTGAAAAAATCCTTTACGTAGAAAACAAAGCAATATTCCTTTGCCCGTTGAAAAAAAAATTAAGTCTGTCTGTCCATCTCTATATGGTAAGAGGTTTCGTTTGTTATGTTTAAACTTTTCCGTCAGTAAAATCATTTTTACTCGTTTTTTTAGAAACATGATGATAGATTACTACGATAAAAAAATGTGTATAATAGAAATACATCGTATAATTAATGTTAAATCAATTTTCGGGATAAAATTAGAAGGGATTTTTTTAATCAGACAGGCCGTTACCTATAATTTAAAGAATACGTGTGAAACCAACTTTTTTTTATTACAAAAACTAAAGAGAAGACTACTACTATCTAATTCTGTAATACCATTTAACAATAACTCCAGAAACACTATCTAAACAATTGAACAACTTTGTGTTACGATTAAATGTTAACTGAACCAATTATAAGTTTATGCCTATCACAACTGGCTAACCAAGCTTTGTTGGAGAACTACTAATTTTATCATTTAGGACTATAACACACTAGTAACTATCAGGTGGGGTTTCCAGCAAAGCGGTGAGCAGATGTATTTGAATATATATTTTTTCCGCAACGAGGAAGCTCTTGGCCTGTATCTCACCTGATGGAAGCGAGCTTCACCCGGAATCCTCAACCACGGAGGAACTGCCTATCTTACCTCTAACTGCCGGAACACAATAATGCTGTTGACATTGTTGTTATGGCGACAGACTTAGGTAAGATGGTGGTAGCTAGCCAGGCGGACTTAGAACAAGCCCTACCACCAACCAAACCGCACAGAAAAATCTGCCCCCACAGGCAGGAATCGAACCCGGGACCTCTGCGTCTGAAGCAGGTGGTCTTACCACTAGACTACAAAGGTGGTTTATAACCAATCAGATTTCGTTATTTCCGTATCGCCTCTCCACTCAGCTTCGGACCGATTTGTAGCGGCCCGCATCCAGTGCTTTCCAGCTACCTCTATGAGGTCGGTCCACCTTGTCGGTGGACGTCCTACGTTGGCTTAAAGATGTAAAACCATCTACAAATTGTTTCTTCTGACAGACAACACATCAAATTCCATTTACTTGCAAAAAAGGACCTATAAGAATGATGTCATGATGATAGAGCTGGGACGTGTTTAAGCGCTTTTTAAGAAGAAGATGCCAGTGTTAAACTCGATATGCTCGCGTCCGTTTGAACTGAATTACCGGGTGTGCAGTCTACTATCATATTTAGCAACCACAATGTTAATCTACCAACCCATTAGACGACATAAATCATTAACTGCATATCGGAACGCGGTCAGTAGATAGTTAGTTGTGTAATAAAATACCCTTAATGTTCTTGTTTAAGCTATATTATGAGCTCGTGAAGTGGAATTTGTTTTATTATTACAACCATTGTTAAATATGAAGCAACTGCCTCATCAGCCCGTATGATGGACACAACATACCTTGTGGTTAGCCTTTTGAGTCCCTACTGGCGTAAAGAATATCCTTCCAAACTTCCTATAAAAATCAATGGATGCAAGACGTTTCCAAAAGGCCAATCTGGAAATCATTGCTAGAGACCTATTTTCAGTGATTAACCTGTAATTGAAATCATGATGAAAATATTGGCACAATATAAAGACAACTAATCCTTGTCTCTGTTTGATTTGATTCTGGCTGATGTATTTATTAGAGCAATAAGTGACCAAAATTGTTTTAATTTCTGAAAAAGCTCTCCATTAATTCGGTTTTACTTTTGACACCCGGTATAAGAAAGTTGTAAGAAAGAAACATTTACGATGAACATCACATAGTTAAGAAAAAAAAGACAGAAATAGCACATAAATATTACATAGTAAATAGGAAATAAAAAGTGAACTGAGTAGTGCAACTGTCGCAACTGCGATGCCCATCGCAATGGGATACTCAGCATATGCCGTGGCCCTAGGCGAGGAAGGCTATGACGCTAGTTGTCAGTGTGCCCCAATTACTGTTGTATACTGTTTTTACTACTCTAACGTAATGAACACGTTAAATAACCAATGCCAATACAGTCTCTAAATTTTAAACCACATAACAATGAGAATTAATCTAATAAACAAAAGCCGTTACTAATTTATAGACCACGAATAGTAAACTCATCGTAAATTGGTCACTAGTTCCAGCCGAACAATTACATTAGGGTTTTATAGCCGATTATACGGCACTAGAGTTAGGCCAGAAGAGAACAGACAGTACATTTAGATGTAGTACAAAGACGCTGGTTAATATCTTGTGAAAACAAATCTAATAAACCATATTTCAAAGTACATTACTAACATGCTTGTTATCTCCTCCAGCTATTATGACCCCGCATAAGCAATCATAAGCCGTGTGGTGACGGCAGAGTAGAATACATTTTTCACCAATCCCTACTCTTCCCCCGGGTGTCAAAAGAGGCGACTTAGACACTACACATCAAACAGAGCGCTCTCTGAAAAACATCAATCTTTTAAACTGCGATCTCCAACCCGACTGCCAAGCGTGGGGATCATGGCAAAACCCTCCACTAACAGTGGAGGAGGCTCATAGTCTAGCAGTGGACTGTAAAGGGCTGTTGATGATGGTGATGGAAGCAATCATTGAATCGAGACTCCGGTACCGACTCTGTATCCCCGTTGTCGCTTGTATGATACTGTTTTACTTTACTTATTAGTCATTTTTTTTTTGTAGTAAGTAGGCATACCTACACATAAATATGATTATTTTGTAATTCTAAAAAGTTCTAAATGTGAGCAATGCCGATCGCTGTGGAAATACTTGGACAAAGGCTTGTCCAGCCGTGGACGTCATTTGGCTGAAACGATAAGTACCTAGTATACACACTTCATGATGTTGTTTGTTCTGTACTGGCTCTTCTTGCTATACTATATCTTATATCTGCTCGTTATAGATAATTCAGTTAGGTTCTCAACGTGTTTGTGTAGTTTATCGGCTATCTCCCGTATTTTATATCTTGTCATATCATAATGGTTTATTGTCACCAGATATTATGGTGTGAGGTATTAGGATCTAATATCAAGGTTATAGATCTAAGAGGGAATAGGTATTGAGCGCCAGAGATTGTATGAAATAATTTAGTTATTTAGTCGTTGGTCTACCTCCAGAAACTTGCTGCCCCCATCGGCTAACGACAAGGTGAACCGAAGATATCGTAAAGGTAGCAGGAAGGCGCTGGACGCAGGCTGCTACCAACCGGGCAACATGGAAAGCAATGGGGGAGGCCATGGTCAGCTGTGGACATCCTATGGCTGAGATGATGATGAATTTAGATGCTATGTATTGATGATGATGATGAATTTAGATGTACATATTTGATTAGAAATTTTTGCGTATTTTCTAAGTTTGACTAGATGGCGCAAAAAATATTCAAAGACATTATAATTATTGTAGGTTATTCCAGATGCTACTCTTTATTTTTATTGACGACTGTTTGGTGTAGTGGTTCAAGTACCCGGTCTGCCAGGAGTCGTGGGTTTGATTCCCACAAAAACATTTTATATGCATGAACGCATTTGTCTGTATTGGCAACTCACTAAGGCGTTTCTCTGTACTTATGTATATTATGTACCTATGTATTTACAAAAAAAATAAAGCATTTAAGTATATTCAAATCCGTTGTCTGCTATCCATAGTAAAGCTTTGCTTAGTTCGGGGCTAGAGGCGCAGTGTAAAAATGTTAAAGGATTTTTATTTGTTTATCATTCCGATCTCGCAGGCAAGCTACGGCTACCATTTTCCGTACCTACCCTACCCTGTAAATCTTAAAAACAATTTCTTCTTCAAGACGGGACAAATTGCACAACCTAATCGGCTATAAGTACAGGATTCCAATTTACAATGTACGTGTTGGAAGGGTATACCACAATAGGGGGCATGGCGGTAGGAACTGAATTTTTTAAATGAACCCAAATCGTGGGCCATTTTTTTTTACATATTGCAGATACCGGCGCGAGGTAGGTGTTATCAAGTGTACGTACGTATCAAATACCCATCTACACTAATATTATAAAGAGAGAAATTTGATTGNGATTCCGATATTCATGCCCTAGTACCTACGTATATTCCTAGGTCGTCGAACAAATAAAACCTTTCCCAATTTTTTTCCAAAATTAATTGAAGGGAAATGATATAAATATCGTACCCAAATATAAAAATGAACCCTGCCTTAGATAAGTGCCTATTCGAGTTCAATGGTTAGGAAAAAATATACGGCGAGGCGGGTCAAGATCAAGATCTATGATGATAACTCATTTTCATGTTACATTTGAATTATTTTGCCACCAGAGGGCAGCAGTTTGGCATGGAATAGACGCAATAAAAATTGGAACTGTTTTCTGTGGGAATACGTTTGAAATTCAATTGAAATGTTTTACACATTTTGGACCTTGTATAGGATTAAAAAAAACTCTGAAAAAATCCTTTACGTAGAAAACTAAGCAATATTCCTTTGCCTGTTGAAAAAAAAATTAAGTCTGTCTGTCCATCTCTATATGGTAAGAGGTTTCGTTTGTTATGTTTAAACTTTTCCGTCAGTAAAATCATTTTTACTGGTTTTTTTAGAAACATGATGATAGATTACTACGATAAAAAAATGTGTATAATAGAAATACATCGTATAATTAATGTTAAATCAATTTTCGGGATAAAATTAGTAAGTATTTACCTTTAAAGAATACGTGTGAAATCAACCTTTTTTTATTACAAAAACTAAAGAGAAGACAATTTCAAAAAATATTTATTTAATTCTAATTACTATCTACTTCTGTAATACCATTCAACAATAACTCCAGAAACACTATCTAAACAATTGAACAACTTTGTGTTACGATTAAACGTTAACTGAACCAATTATAAGTTTATGCCTATCACAACTGGCTACACAAGCTTGTTGGAGATCTACTAATTTTATCATTTAGGACTATAACACACTAGTAACTTTCAGGTGGGGTTTCCACCAAAGCGGTGAGCAGATGTATTTGAATATATATTTTTTCCGCAACGAGGAAGCTCTTGGCCTGTATCTCACCTGATGGAAGCGAGCTTCACCCGGAATCCTCAACCACGGAGGAACTGCCTATCTTACCTCTAACTGCCGGAACACAATAATGCTGTTGACATTGTTGTTATGGCGACAGACTTAGGTAAGATGGTGGTAGCTAGCCAGGCGGACTTAGAACAAGCCCTACCACCAACCAAACCGCACAGAAAAATCTGCCCCCACAGGCAGGAATCGAACCCGGGACCTCTGCGTCTGAAGCAGGTGGTCTTACCACTAGACTACAAAGGTGATTTATAACCAATCCGATTTCGTTATTTCCGTATCGCCTCTCCGCTCAGCTTCGGTTCGGTTATCCAAACACAATCTTCTCTCCTTGCCTTGGTAGAAACCGGGCCTTAGACTGGTTTACAAGTCTTTATGATGGTTTCATCATCATCAGCAACATCATTTCAGCCATAAGAAGTCCATAGGCCTTCCCCAATGAATTCCATAATGACCGATTGGTAGCGGCCCGCATCCAGTGCCTTCCAGCTACCTCTATGAGGTCGGTCCACCTTGTCGGTGGACGTCCTACGTTGGCTTAAAGATGTAAAACCATCTACAAATTGTTTCTTCTGACAGACAACACATCAAATTCATTTACTTGCAAAAAAGGACCTATAAGAATGATGTCATGATGATAGAGCTGGGACGTGTTTAAGCGCTTTTTAAGAAGAAGATGCCAGTGTTAAACTCGATATGCTCGCGTCCGTTTGAACTGAAATACCGGGTGTGCAGTCTACTATCATATTTAACAACCACAATGTTAATCTACCAAGCCATTAGACGACATAAATCATTAACTGCATATCGGAACGCGGTCAGTAGATAGTTAGTGGTGTAATAAAATACCCTTAATGTTCTTGTTTAAGCTACCTTATGAGCTTGTGAAGTGGAATCCATACCAATGTTGTTTTATTATGACAACCATTGTCAAATATGAAGCAACTGCTTCATCAGCCCTTAGGATGGACACAAAATACCTTGTGGTTCGCGTCTCGGTATACAATACTTGATCGTTAACTGGTTTGAATCCTTTTGTCCCTACTGGCTGTAAAGATTTATCCTTCAAAAGCTTCTTATAGAAATCCGCTGGATGCAAGACACTTCCAAAAGGCCAATCTGGAAATCATTGCTAGAGACCTATTTTCAGTGATTATCCTATAACTGAAATGATGATGAAACAAATCCTTATCTCTATTTAATTTGATGACTGATTCTGACTGACGTAAGCCATCTTCGGACACACCATCGCCGCCAAGACAGCTAGGAGTCGGAGTGGTCGCCATGGCCGAAATCGGTCGGATGGATCATCATCATCATCATCATCATCTGACTAATGTATTTATTAGAGCATTGTGACTAATATTGTTTTAATTTCTGAAAAAGCTCTCCATTAATTCGGTTTTACTGTTGACACCCGGTATAAGAAAGTTGAAAGAAAGAAACATTTACGATGAACATCACGTAGTTAAGGACAAAGAAGGTTTACGGAAAAAAAGGAAAGATAGCACATAAATATTACAAGGAAATAAAAAGTGAACTGAGCAGAAATAGCACATAAATATTATTATTATTATTATTTATTTATATTAGGAAGACCAGACCATTACATAGTAAATAGGAAATAAAAAGTGAACTGAGTAGTGCAACTGTCGCAACAGCGATGCCCATCGTAATGGGATCCCACTCAGCGTATGCCGTGGCCCACGGTGAGGAAGGCCACGACGCTAGTTGTCAGTGTGCCCCAATTACTGTTGTACTGTTTTTAGTGCTCTACCGTAATGAACACGTTAAATTACCAATGCAAATACAGTCTTTAAATTGTAAACCACATAACAATGAGAATTAATCTAATAAACAAAAGCCGTTACTAATTTATAGACCACGAATAGTAAACTCATCGTAAATTGGTCACTAGTTCCAGCCAAACAATTACATTAGGGTTTTATAGCCGATTATACGGCACTAGAGTTAAGTCAGAAGAGAACAGACAGTACACTTCAATGTAGTACAATTAAGCTGGTTAATATCATGTGAAAACAAATCTAATAAACCATATTTCAAAGTACCAACATTCTTGTTATCTCCTCCAGCTAATATGTCCCCGCATAAGCAATCATAAGCCGTGTGGTGATCAATCCCTACTCTTACCCGGGTGTCGAAAGAGGCGACTACACATCAAACAGAGAACGGGCAGCAGCCGCCCTCTGAAAACATCAATCTCTTAAACTGCGATCTCTAACCCGCCTGCCAAGCGAGGGATGAAGCTGGGGATTATGGCAAAATCGTAGTCCTATCCTACCGTGCTAGTGATATTAGCAGTAACTTCAATATTTTGCTTTTAAAAAAGCTCCCGTCAGCTCATTGAAATAGAGCTCATTATAGTTTTGCCAAAAAATTGAGTTATTGCTGATACCGCTAGCACGGCAGTATAGTGGAGGAGGCTCATAGCCCAGCAGTGGACTGTAAAGTGCTGTTGATGGATGATGGAAGCAATCATTGAATCGAGACTCCGGTACCGACTCTGTTGAACTTTTGTCGCCTCTATCATACTGTATTACTTATCACCAACTTTTTTGTAGTAAGTAGGCATACCTACATATAAATATGATTATTTTGAGAATCTAAAGGTCTATATGCGGGCAAGGCCGATCGCTTGACCTTTGTCCAACAGTGGACGTCACTTGGCTAAAACGAGAAGTTCTAATAAGTAGTATACTACACTACATTATGTTGTTTGTTCTGTACTGGTTTTTCTTGCTATACTATATCTTATATCTGCTCGTTATAGATAATTCAGTTAGGTTCTCAACGTGTTTGTGTAGTTTATCGGCTATCTCCCGTATTTTATATCTTGTCATATCATAATGGTTTATTGTCAGCAGATATTATGGTGCGAGGTATCAGGATTTAATATCAAGGTTATAGACGTAAGGGGGGATTGGTATTGAGCTCCAGAGATTGTATGAAATAATTTAGTTATTTAGTCAGTTGGTCCACCTCCAGAAACTTGCTGCCCCCATCGGCTAACGACAAGGTGAACCGAAGATATCGTAAAGGTAGCAGGAACAGGCCGCTACCAACCGGGCAACATGGAAAGCATTGGGGGAGGCGATGGTCAGCGGTGGACATCCTATGGCTGAGATGATGATGAATTTAGATGCTATGTATTGATGATGATGATGAATTTAGATGTACCTACATAAATATTAGATTAGAAATTTTTGCGTATTTTCTAAGTTTGACTAGATGGCGCAAAAAATATTCAAAGTCATTATAATTATTTTAGGTTATTCCAGATGCTACTCTTTATTTTTATTCACGACTGTTTGGTGTAGTGGTTCAAGTACCCGGTCTGCAATGCCAGGAGTCGTGGGTTCGATTCCCACAAAATCATTTTATATGCATGAACGCATTTGTCTGTATTGGCAAGTTACTAAGGCGTTACTCTGTACCTATATGTACCTTTGTATTTACAAAAAAATAAAGCATTTAAGTATATTCAAATCCGTTGTCTGCTATCCATAGTAAAGCTTTGCTTAGTTCGGGGCTAGAGGCGCAGTGTAAAAATGTTAAAGGATTTTTATTTGTTTATCGTTCCGCAGGCAAGCTACGGCTTCCATTTTCCGTACCCTACCCTGTAAATCTTAAAAACAATTTCTTCTTCAAGACGGGACAAATTGCACAACCTAATCGGCTATAAGTACAGGATTCCAATTTACAATGTACTGTAATGTAATGTGTTGGAAGGGTATACCACAATAGGGGGCATGGCGGTAGGAACTGAATTTTTTAAATGAACCAAAATCGTGGGCCATTTTTTTTTACTTATTGCAGATACCGGCGCGAGGTAGGTGTTATCAAGTGTACGTACGTATCAAATACCCATCTAAACTAATATTATAAAGAGAGAAATTTGATTGTTTGTATTGAATAGGCTCCGAAACCCCTGGACCGATTTGGAAAATAAGAAAATTAGAATTTATTTCTGATGAATATAGGCGGTATGAAGTTCATCGGGTCAGCCAGCAATCTTTTGACTGCTGATAATTTTGGTTGGTAAATTCCAATCGAAAGACATTTACTATTGGACAAAGGCCTCTCCCAAGGAATGGTTGGTAGCCCACTCGGCTGTAAACGTTGACGCTTTCTTGAGGATATTGAAGTACGAGTAGAAATTATAGCACATGAGACTATACATTTTTGTTGAAAAATCATCCTTATTACAAGTTCATAAGAGGCCTCAGTGTTAAGCTTGCTGTGACGTCATCTGAATGCAACGAGCCTTCTAACTTCAACGCAATTGTGTTACGTCTGAGCTTTGCAAAAGGGTCATTTTCCGAAGGGGCTTAAAAATGGATTGTCCCGGGAATCCCTCAAGGATCTATGCCAATTCTGAGACTAAAGAGATTCAATAAACAATACTTATCTGCGATTTTATTTATGGTCTGTTTTCAATGCTCTAGTAAACGAAAAAGTTTTAAGAAATCTCTATTTTTTCAATAGAAAGTCACCTTCAAGAGGAATTGGGATAGCAGCGAAATAAATGAGCATTTATTTTCTAATTTATCACACTTAAAAAAATGACTGAGTGGCCTGTAGTTGAAACGAAGCAAAGAATATTTTAAATACCTACACTTGTGTAAAATTATGTTTTGTCTTTTTGACCACAAGAAATCTAAATAAGTACGCAGCGGTAAGTTAACTTCGTCATTAAAATTATAAAGCAAAAGCTAAATCAAATAATTTTAATTGTTGAGTACCTACAATAAATGAATACGTTGGTGTGCAAGCTGTAATCAGCTTTGTGGATCGAATGTACAAAATAAAGTTAAACGTATTACTAATCTGATATTTTTGTTCTCAGGCAATGCGGAGGGTTCGACAACATGCCCATGCAAGGCTTCCGAAGGGTTGGGGCCAGGAGTTCTCCCGATCTGTCTCCTGGGACATCAGTCTCGAGACAGCTGACCTGGCGGGTCACTAGTGCAACAAGGTACTACTGTTTTTGAACCTAATTGCCTTGAATTAAAGACCAAAACCGAGAAAGTGCTGGCAAGCGCAGCGTAGAGCGTCCACCTATAAGGTGGACAGATGCCTACATTAAGCAGGCTGGAAGGCACGGGATGCAGGTCGCTACCAACCGGCCTATCTGGAATCAGGATCATTGGGCTTTTCAGCAATGGACGTCCTATGGCTGAAATGATGATGATGATGAAGGACCAAAGCAGTGCCCAAAGAAATCGTCGCATATGAGATGAATCTGAATTTGGGGAATCTAATTTCCCATTGCTTGGGTTTTTATTGACGGCCATGCTGCAGATTCAGGATCTATATCTTGCAGAAGTTAAAAGAGTGGAAACAAGGTATAGGTCCCGTTACTATTTCAAGTTATTGTGCCCGTTTCTTATTATTAAAAGACATGTTGCATTTTTTATCCAGCAGGACACAAAGAAACAAAATCGGCGTGAGCGTCTCCCACCCTCAGCTGAGCTATATGAACGGCTGCGGGGGTGCGGGGTCTAATTCCCGGAGGGGGAAGGATGTGGCAACTCAGACCCCTCCCAGCATAGCGGCAGAGACCAGGCGAGCGAGGCTCAGGCCACTGAAATTGACCCTGGCCACACCGAATGCTTTAACACTAAGGTATGTTGATAGAAGGTCAAGGTAATGGTCATAGCAGACTCAACAACTTGTAAAGGGATCAACACCGTATCGCCTTTCGCGAGCTGTCATCGCCTTCCGCTAGCTGTCATCGCGTTTCGCGAGCTGTCATCGACTTTCGCGAGCTGTGAACCGCGAGTTTATTACAAGCATTGTTTATCAGACGTATTCCCATTTGCTAATGGGAATATGTCTGATAAACTTTCTGTATATTTATTTGCAAACAACCGTACCGCAAAACACCGTACCTGCTAAAACGGGATACTGCCGTGTGAACACACAAGTGGATTGACGCGGGAAAGGGCCCTTATCTGTACGACTTTGTATATGGGAATTCTATCTTACACTTTGTTTTAAGGACTATCTACCTAAAACCAGAAATCTAGTGTAGTATCATATTTCCCAGGCTCGGAATGTCCGTACTCCTACCTACCTATCAGCACAAAATACTATCAGTATTTAACTAGTCAATTTTGTCCCGGTAGGCATTTCGCTTTGTAGGCAGTTTGATGAAAATACCCAGGGGGTGGCAGCGCCGTGTGCCCAAGCCCTAAGCTTGAAAATTCGCTGACATGACAATATTCATTCTGTACAGTTTTGTTATTCATCAGGCTGTCAAATTGAACTCCACACGTTCAGAATTTTAACGAGGCAATTACTGCTATAGACAATAATGTGTGACGTGCGCGTTTGAATTAGAGAGAGGCTAAAATATGCATGGGGAATAATTTAACTCGGATGTCTTGGTTATGTAAATTCTTGACAAGGATGTACTAGAAATTAGATACTTTTTTGTCTTAGATTTCCCTTGATGTGGGCGAAATTATCGCCCGTATTCACAAATGATGCTTGCTTAAGTGAAGCAGCAAATCGAATGAACAGCATTTAATAGAGCTCTGTGATTGGTTCTTGTGTCACCCTATGCATCCACAGGCACTGTGAGACCCCACCATAGTAATGTTTGTGTATACGGGCGTATGTCGCTAGTTTGTGAGTTGCTGTGAGTGTAGTGACGTAACACGTATGGCTGAAAATTAAATTGTTGTGAGTGTGGAACGTGAATTGGGGCGTGAAAAACATGTGAGCTGTGAAGCGAGCTGTCGTATCTGATTTCGAACTTGTGGAACTGTCTGTGTGCATTCTGAATTTTAACCTACAATGTTCGGGCCTCGCAACTGCAAGAGTGTTTTTAAAATCTTTTCAATTGAGATACTCATTAATAAGCATTTACATCAAAATTAAAACATAGATAAAAACTATCGCTCTAAGAGGGTTTAATTTTTATTAAAACTATTGATCGATTGCTACATTGATCGATGCCTTATAAGTAGAAAGTTTCGATTCCCCAATGGAATGATTTTGCATCTTAAGGTGAACGCACACTTTACCAAACGAGTCAATAGAAACGATTTTATTTCCGTAGTCGGTTTTGAAACTTTTTGAAACAGCCTGTTAGAGCCTGTTTCGAAAACTTTTTGAGGAACATGGTTGTCTACTCACGGACATTGCCCGCGGGCGGCGTGACCGGAGGGAGCGGCGAGCGTTCGACGAACGAACGAGCAATGTTCGGTTCGCGAGCGAACATCGAAGAAGACGATCCTGACGCACTCTCTTCAACGACCTTGCACTAAACGGTCTCGATAATCTTGTAAATTTATACCGAATAGACAATTATTTTCATACAGTCCACTCTTTTCATTTATTAACTTCCACTCCACTCACTATCGAAGTAACAATGGTTGTTATTTCGACAGGTTTCTAGCCAATCGCAAGAAGGGGCGCTCACTGTCGGCCAACGCTGTGGCCAACGAGCAGAAAGCGACCAAAGTCCTGGGCCTGGTGTTCTTCACCTTCGTGCTGTGCTGGGCGCCTTTCTTCCTGCTCAACATGCTGTTCGCCTCGTGTCCTGCTTGTATAGTTCCAGGTAAAGGTTTTATACACACTAGTCTCACTAGAGGACTCTAGCGCATTACTGAGTCAAGGTATGGGAGCGGCACGGGGAGGGGTGTTATATGTAGCGAAAGAGCATACAAGTCTGATGCACATCAGAAGCCTCGCTGACTTTTGACGACCCACGTCGCTCCTAAACCTCAAACACTGACTTTTCCTACCTTGGGGGTCGGCAGGTTCCCATTAAAAACCTGGTGTTTGTTCTCTCTGCCGCATAGTGGTTGGCGCCTTGGGTACTAGAAACGACCAATGCGCCTTCCGCGGTCGTCCCGCCCTACACGGCGGGACCCAGCACGCTTAGTGGGGAGCTCAAACACTGACTCAGTTATACCATAGTAATCAGTATGTTTTGGAGTTCCTAATAGACTACTTAAATTATCTGACAGGTAACTAAGTAAGTATATAAACACATTGAGAAATTGGTCTCTTGCTAGGTCAAGAATAAATCTACTACACTTTTTAGGTACTTAAAACTTATGCATTTTCTTGTAAAGTATTCAGTTTTTTTTTCAATTACATAATCTTGCGAAATGTTAAATTTATAAAAAAGGTGTTGTTATGAGTAACAGTAATTTTAACCACAATTTTACAATCAAAACTTAACGAATCTAAAGCAGTTTATGTAATTTCAGACTTATACCAAGTTCTGGGCTAGGTATTAGGCTGCCATAGAACGATTCAAAATTGCTTTGCCAGCCAATCATGCTCGAGCTCGGAACCTCTTGGGAAATTTATCCGTTTTGGAAATCGAAACGGATTTAATCCAAAGAAAAATAGTATGAATAATAACATGATTCGTTCATATCGCAGAGCAATTGGGTATTAGAAGCCACATAAATGTATGCGTTTACTTTCGTCAAAAAGCCAAGGCTGCTATGATAGAACTACACACCCTTAATTTATTATCTTACGAGATTTCAGATTCAATCACGTCCAACAAAATTATCAAGTTGTAGTCATCGTTTTTAAATGTAGATTTTAATCCCCTTACTAATAAAAAGTTTCAGACTTTGTTGNGAGCGAGCTGTCGTATCTGATTTCGAACTTGTGGAACTGTCTGTGTGCATTCTGAATTTTAACCTACAATGTTGAGGCCTCGCAACTGCAAAGGTGTTTTTAAAATCTTTTCAATTGCCATAAAATAATAAATATTTAACGACAAACTATAAACAACGATCTCTTTAAGCGAGTTTAATTTTAACGAAAATTATTGATCGATTGCTACATTGATCGATGTCTTAATAAGACTAATGTTGTAATGATGTACTAATGTACGAAGTTTTGATTTCCCAATGGAATGATTTTGCATCTTAAGGTGAACGCACACTTTACCAAACGAGTCAATAGAAACGATTTTATTTCCGTAGTCGGTTTTGAAACTTTTTGAAACAGCCTGTTAGAGCCTGTTTCAAAAACTTTTTGAGGAACATGGTTGTCTAGTCACGGACATTGCCCGCGGGCGGCGTGACCGGAGGGAGCGGCGAGCGTTCGGCGAACGAACGAGCAATGTTCGGTTCGCGAGCGAACATCTAAGAAGACGATCCTGACGCACTCTCTTCAACGACCTTGCACTAAACGGTCTCGATAATCTTGTAAATTTATACCGAATAGACAATTATTTTCATACAGTCCACTCTTTTCATTTATTAACTTCCACTCCACTCACTATCGAAGTAACAATGGTTGTTATTTCGACAGGTTTCTAGCCAATCGCAAGAAGGGGCGCTCGCTGTCGGCCAACGCTGTGGCCAACGAGCAGAAAGCGACCAAAGTCCTGGGCCTGGTGTTCTTCACCTTTGTGCTTTGCTGGGCGCCTTTCTTCTTGCTCAACATTCTGTTCGCCTCGTGTCCTGCTTGTATAGTTCCAGGTAAAGATTTTACCTAAAGAATTTTTGGACATCAAGTATTTGTAATTTTAAGAAACATTTGAGTAAATGGTTGCTATCACTGACACTTTACGATTTAAAAGAGTTCTTTGACTTGCTGTAGTTTTTTTCTTCTTAAGAATCGTCGCTAATATTGTGGTATTTCTAATTTAACTTTTGCATGCTAATAATTTTAGCTTAACATGTATCGTCTGTACTTGACATCTTTATATAACACTAGCTTTCCGCCCGCGGCTTCGCCCGCGTGGAATTTTGTCTGTCACAGAAAAACTTTATCGCGCGCGTCCCTGTTTCAAAAACCGAGATAAAAACTATCCTATGTTCTTTCCCGGGACTCAAACTATATCTATGCCAAAGGACAATGACCAAAAGTGGTCCAAATGTCCACCACTAATGAGACCTATATTGGCTTATAGTCCATTAAATAGAGATTAACTTTCAGTATGGGACGAAAAAACAATAAGCTGTCAGTAAAAAGTTAAGACTGTTTGAAAAATTGTAGTAGTTTACGCGCTAATCTCAAGAACTACTGGTCCGATTTGAAAAAATATTTTGGTTATGGATAGCCCATTATATCAATCTACAAGTTATATTAATAACATCACCCTACAACCAATAGGGGCAGAGCAGTAAAGACAACTATTTTCACGCGTACAAAGTCGTAGGCACAGCTAGTATAATATTTAATAAAATAAAATTCATCTATAAACCCGCGCCACATGCGACATGACATAACATGCCTTTAATAGTCCAAAATGTGCAATGGATAGAATGATATCAAGAACATTTTTCTGATGAAAAGGTAAAAAACAGACTTTTTATTCAGTCATAACTTTTTGCTGACAGCATATTTTTGATTGCGGTTTGGTTATAATGAATCAGTATTTGGTAGACTATTTAACTACATAGGTCTCGTTAGTGGTGGACATTTGGACCACACTCCATACATTTTTGGTCATTGTCCTTTCATCAAAATCGGTTGCGAGGTTAAAGCGGGAAAGCGTAACAGACAGACAGACAGACAGACAGACAGACAGAGTTACTTTCGCATTTATAATATTAGTTGGGATGTTTAATTGCAAATAAATGATTATGATTATTATGATTATGATTATACATACTGGTCTCACTGGGAGCGGCACGGGGAGGGGTGTTCGTGAAAGAGCATACAAGTCTGATCACATCAGAAGGCTCGCTGACGTTTGATAATACAAAAACAACCTCTCGTGCCGCTCCCATATCTCAGGTACAGATTCAGTTAACGTTCGGCCAAACCAACGCGATTAGCGGGCGTGCAGCGATGGCGACCCGACTTAAATACGGGTGAAGCTCGCTTCCACCTTCGACCTGATCATCACTTACCATCAGGTGAGATACAGGCCAAGAGCTTCCTCGTTGTGGATAAAAAAAATACATTGATCGCCATCGTTGCACGCCGGCTGATCGCGTGTGATCGCGTTGGTTTGGCCGAACCTTTATAGGCTGGACTTGTACTCTCTGACAGCCTACTTACTGAAACCATCTGTCAGATTTTTTACCCGTCAAAATAGTTAGTTTTACAATTTGAGATTGAGAAAATATGGTCTCTTTCTTGGTCGACAACGAATCTTTATTTTTAGGTATACTTTTCAGGTAGTTATAATTTATGCATCTTTATGTGGTGTTCAGTTTTTTTTCAATTAATCTTATGAAGTGTTAGGTTGATTAAGAAGGTGTTGTAATTTTAGCCACAATTTTACAATCAAAACTAACGAATGTAAAACAGTGTAGGTACCTAATTTCAGACTTATGCTAAGTTCTGGGCTAGGTATTGGGCTGCCATAGAACGATTCAAAATTGCTTTGCCAGCCAATCATGCTCGAGCTCGGAACCTCTTGGGAAATTTATCCGTTTTGGAAACCGAAACGGATTTAATCCAAAGAAAAATAGCAGTATGAATAATAACATGATTCGTTCATATCGCAGAACAATTGGGTATTAGAAGCCACATAAATGTATGCGTTTACTTTCGTCAAAAAGCCAAGGCTGCTATAATAGAACTACACACCCTTAATTTATTATCTTACGAGATTTCAGATTCAATCACGTCCAACAAAATTATCAAGTTTTAGTCATCGTTTTTAAATGTAGATTTTAATCCCCTTACTAATAAAAAGTTTCAGTCTTTGTTGAACATGGTTTTAAAGTGACATTTCCATACTAAACGTCACTACAAACAAGTGTTCATTATTGAAATAAAAACTTTTCAATGTGTTACGTCTAACTGTCCTATTCTGTCTATCGTATCAATGGTCTGTGTCATTTACATAGCCGTGATAGGTCGCTATTCTATGGGAATGCGTGACATATGGCTACGAAAATGGGATATGGAATTTCGTTTTCATTGGGTTTCACACCAATTTTAAATCTTTCATTGGGTGGATACCCAAAGCGTTTGACAGTTGTCCTACATTTAGGACAATCTAGTGGTTCTGAATAACTTAAAGAATTAAGTACAAATATTAACCCCCGTGGTAAGCTAAATATGGTTGTAATACGTGTAGTTCACCACAATAGTCCAGCGGTGGAGGTGTTTAGACCCGCGTGTCTCGGATCTCGATTCCGCCAGTCCAACTCCAACGCCATTGGGCTATTTGACGTTTATCTATACTCTATACTAATATTATAAATGCGAAAGTAACTGTCTGTCTGTCGGTCTGTCTGTCTGTCTGTCTCGCTTTCACGCCTAAACCACTGAACCGATTTTGATGAAATTTGGCATAGAGATAGTTTGAATCCCGGGAAAGGACATAGGATAGTTTTTATCCCGGTTTTTGAAACAGGGACGCGCGCGATAAAGTTTTTCTGTGACAGACAAAATTCCACGCGGGCGAAACCGCGGGCGGAAAGCTAGTTTAAAATAACGTTTGTATATCATCATCATCATCAACAGCCCTTTACAGTCCACTGCTGGACTATGAGCCTCCTCCACTATTAGTGGAGGGTTTTGCCATAATCTCCACGCGTGGTTTGTATATAAGTAACTAAAATTTTATACCTTTGTCAACAGAACACGTAGTGGATATCTGCCTGTGGCTGGGCTACGTGTCGTCTACCATCAACCCCATCATCTATACTGTGTTCAACCGAACCTTCAGAGGAGCTTTTCTCAGGCTGCTGCGGTGTCATTGTCATAGGTAACGATCTAATATTAATCTAATATTTTTTCTATGTACTATCGACAGCACATCCAATAATCTGTACTTCTATAAGTACTTATAGTTTAAGCCGAAGAGTTTGTTAATCTCAGGAACTACTGCTTTGATAGCGGTCACAGCTAGTACGTTTCTATCGCAAAATCGCACCTATTCAATTGCAACCATTTAGCTTGATATTTTGACGACTGTACTTCATACAAGCTGTATCTCGTTGTTATAAGTCAGTATTGTTTCGCACTTGTGGCAAGAAAGTTAATAGTTGTGTCGTATAAGTAGAGTATCATATTCCGAATACAACCATAACGAGAACGACATTTATTTGTGCTCCGGATACATCTATTTTTTTACTAGAGACCTAAATGTGATTAAGTTCTTGCACGTATTTACTTACACCCTGTATTTAAAGCGGGCTCTTTCTAATTTTATTTCGTTCCTCACTCGTTCTGTTACAAATTAGATCACTTATGGGATAATTGCTATAATTTGAGAACTGTGATAAAGAAAATTGGATGAAACGCGCCGAAGAGGCGACAGTTAATTCTCGCTCGCTCTTAAGGCTATTAACGACTCAGGTGCATTTTCCTAGCATTATACAGGGTGTATAAAATGGCACAGATATTATGAGAGAAATAGGTTATGTAATTTTGTAAGTATTATAAGTTGTGGTAATTTACATTTGAAGCTATGGCAATAATATTCACTATAGGATATTGATTTAACTCGGTTTAGGATTCATTAAAAAATTTCAATCAAATAAAGCTTGCTCTTAGACCTAGGCGACTTAGGTGTGCATTTTCTAGACTAGATAATGCAATTCTTAGGCCGAGTTGCACCATCTTCGGTTAACTTAGACAAACGTCAAAAATCTGTCAAACTCTATACAAAAAGCACCGGTTATCGTTATTAGTTACCGTTAAAGTTAGGTGGTGCAACTCAGCCTAAGAGTAATCTAATAATAATAAACATTTTATGATCTGTGTGGAAAGTAATTAATTAAAATAAGATACGTAACTTCGAACAAACACCCTGTATAACTATTATTAACGCGAAGTGTTGTGGTTTATTGTCACCTTAATTAAATATTCTTGGTATGGAATGGAGAAGATTGCGTTATTTGCTAGAATGAACTCTTATGCAGATGAGTTTCATACTTGAAGAATATACAGGTCGGTTATGAAATTATATGATATAGTGATTTGATACAACATATAACGCCTGTATTCACAAACATTACTATGAGGTCTCACAGTGCGCGTGGTCGCACAGGGACGAACCAATCACAGAGCTCTATGCAACGCTGTGCGGTCGATTTGCCGCTTCACTTAAGCAAGCATCGTTTGTGAATACGGTCGTTAGTCGTGTACAATAAAATACTCGCAAATTATTTATCGGATCGGATTCGCATCGTATAGTATCAGTGTTATGGTCTCCGTCAATCTTTGGACTATTGTGATGAATCAATCCTAACTAAAGTCCGATTTTTAATTCGACGGAATTCTGACAGCTGTCATTTTTTGACAATTCAGATGTAATAAGCCTTTTTTGCATTGAATTATTAATAAATAATATGAAATGAAATTTCATCAAGTACAACTTACAAGAATGAACTATTGTTTGTTTTGTGAATTCAATGTATACTAATTATTATGTACATTTTAGAGATTAAATAGAAAAAAACGTGTTTTTAACACAGTAAAACAACATAATTATCATAAACGAAAATATGTATTGATCATCAATCATCATTATAATCAACTTGGATTATAAAATTGGCATCTTGTTAAATTTTTTATTTTATGAAGCTAAGATTTTATTAACAAAATGATTTTCATAAAAAAGGTTTGTAACCCATGGATTATTGGCCAGGGAGTCCAGTAATAGAAAAATAATTTCCCAATTTTTTTTTGTAACTTCAAAAATATGATAATAAAAATTCAAATAACCATTTTCAAATGATCAGTACATTTTTAAGCCTTAGTTTTTCAAGTGAAACCTTAAATTCAAGAAAGGGTTATTTTTTAATTTGTGAAAATGCTCTCCATTCTTAGTGGGAATATTGGTAACACTTCTGAAATGTCAAAATTCCGTCTAATTAAAAATCTGAGTAAAGGCTAGCTACCTAATTAAGCTTAGCTGATGGGGTTAACTTAGCAACTAACGCCCGTATTCACAAACAATACTATCAGGTCTCACAGTGTGCGTGGACGCACAGGGTGACTTATGAACCAATTACAGAGCTCTATTCAATGCTGTGCGTTCGATTTGCTGCTTCACTTAAGCAAGCATCGTTTGTGAATACGGACGTAAGTGTTCGGTAAGCGAAAGTGCCCGGAAAGCTGTAGTCCGCGAGGAATGTCGCCGTATTGCGAGGAACATCACTCACCGTGATTCACAATGATGACCACGACCACTCTGACAAGAGTTTACCGACTGAGAAGAAGAGAAGAATTTTTTTTTTCAAAATTTTATTCTACCCTTTTGTCGACGTGATTAATATATATACCTCTACAAAATTACAGCTCCCTAGTGCCAACGGTTTCCAATCAAAAGACAGACAGACATATTGAAACTATTAGGGTTCCTTGTCAGGACTACGGAACCCTAAAAAGGGGTTAGCGGGAATATTATATTGTGCACTACAAAGTACAAAAATATATATTTTTTAAGTTTTATCAACTTATTATTATTCTGTGGTTTTATGAAGTCACACCACGGGCTAAGTTAAATATTAAAATTCAAGGTCCAAGGGCAAAGCTTAACCTTTGGGACTAAGCCAACTGAATCAATTGAGACTCTTGCTATCATGGAAAATGAAAGTTTTGGCGACATAGCGTTTTGCATTTTTACTAAAATAAAACAATTAGTTATTTGCAATTATTTGTAGTATTTTAGATTCTACCTGTGTGATTTGATATGGTAAAAGTAAATATTTGAAATACACACTTCAAACTTTTCTTGAGTATTGTACCTAGTAAGGTAAAAGCTAGCTACTTTAGAAACTTACTTAAATAAATCAACGTGATGAAGTTACATAGAGACGAGAATGTAAAAAGGATATTTTTTTCCAAATTGTTGAAAAAGGAGCAACGCTCTTAGGTATAGTTAAAGGTCAATAAACTCCAGCATAAACTAGTTCACGTATAAACTTCAACCAAAGGTATTTCAGTATTTTCATTTTCAATGCACCTACGTCCGTCCGTTGAGGATATGAGCTTCCGGCATAGAACATCAGGCCTCCACAACCTGTCTGGCCAGGATGGGGGTGTAGGTCGATATACCTTTGGTAAATTAGAGAAGGCAGCCACGTATCTATATTTTTTTCTGACCGGGGCTAGTTTTTTAATATGGCGCTATGTGTTACAGATGCCTAAAAAAGCTTCACGCGCTCACTGACTGATTTTCATGTGTGACTGATTTTTCTCTAGGATGTGTTCTAAAAACCAACATACCCTTATTTCGATTTGGCGTCCCCCTTAGACGGTCGCCCAGGGGAGGCACCCCGGCTTGCCCACCCCTTAGATCTGTGCCTGCAGAGAAACTTACTGCAACTGTAGAAAATACTTCCCTATCCTTCTGTAACTGTACAAAATACTTAAATAATTCTATTTTTTTCAGACGCGGCAGGTGTACAAGGTACAGATCAGTTAACTCCACGCGTGGGGCGTCTCAACTCTGTGCCAGGTCGGCTCTACCCCTCGCTATATCCTTAAGACCTTCAGCGATGCCAACGACATCTCCTAATACCCAGGATTCCACAGAAACTGTCCTGATGGAGACGGCTCTTGGCGACTACAATGTTCGATATTAAAGTGTTCTACTTAATAGTTTTATAACTGTGGAAGGACATACATACATCAGGATTTGGTACAGTATTATGTTTAACTTTGTGATTAGTTTTTTCAAGGGCACAATAATTAGTTTTACTGTAGATAATGTCTATTTCTGAAGACATTGTTTCATGTATGACATCGTTATTTAAGTGTTTACTTAATAACTCTTTATCATGAGTTGAGCACTCCTTTATTTGACATCAAATTAAATACCGTGTGTCATTTTCAAATAAGGGAGTTTAGACATTATTTATTCTGTTCGATGTACTTTGGAAAATGATGTCAAGCGAAATTATCTCAAATTGTACTCGTATTTGGTTATTGATATACATCAGTATGCATATCTTGTAGGGTAGAGACACCATCCTTTTTATTCGATAGATAAAATAATTTTAAAGTTTCAATCACACACTGCTTGTGTTACATTCCCGTGCCCGATGGCAATGGCGATCAGTGGAAATACTGATTTCCACTGATCGCCATCGCCATCGCGCACGCATTATAAGTCCTGTGTTCCTTCCTACCCCAAACCACGTCATTNTCGTCATTTATACATATTCAAAGCAATGTTTTGCCTTGAAAATGTTAGAACTAGCTGATCAATCATGTTTAATTTTAATGTGATTTCGTGTATGTATGAATGTGTTAAGGTAGAATAAACATTATTTTCCAATAATTGTTTTCATTTTTTACCTAATAAGGTCTATGTTCAGCACATCAATCGTGCTGTTTTAATTTTTATAGTATCATCTAAAGATGCCAATGGGGCAGCAAGATTCTGGAAGCCACACGTACCGAAAAGCGCAGCATAGGACATCCACCCGCAAAGTGGATCGACTACCTCATAAAAGTAGTAGGAAGGCGCTGGATTCAGGCCGCTACCCACTTGTCAATATGTAAGCTTAATCATTGAGGGAGACTTATGTTCAGTGGATGTCCTATGGCTGAATAATTGATGATCAGACTCATGTCTGATGATGATGAAGTCAACAGAATGCAATTTACCCTTCGAACCTCGTATCCAGTTGGCATCACGAGCACAGTTCCGCATGGTGTAAGTATAAGAAGTCCTCGAAAAGTAGCGTTAAGCAGCTTAAACTTGGCCAGTGGATTACCCTTCGTAATTTTTATGAAAATATCAAATTATAGACAGCGTGTTTGATACCAATTTTATGAGTCATAAAATGGACGTAAAATTAGACGCCGGTTGCAAATTCTTATAACGTGGAATCGAAAGCACTGCAATGCGCCTGTATTTGGCACTTGGCTTGCACGTCTTGCCTATACTGAAAGATAATTTAAAATGTATGCTTGTCGCATAGGTGGGTGACACAAATGAAAAAAAGATGCAAACCATTGTGAAGCTGGTTTTCCACCGTGCATAAAGCATGACAAAGAGGGCAAAAAGAGTAAAAATATGTAGGTAATACTCCCGATTTCTTTCTCAGTGGAAAGGAATTATCCTATGTTATGTACACGAAAACCGCTACGTCTAGCCGAGTCATACCCTAGTTCGTTTCTCTTTGCTGGTGGAAAATGAGCTTTGTAAAGGGAAAAAATAATGAAAAAAAAATATTTTTCCAAACAAGATTTTAATGAGCTAAAAACAATGAAACGAGTTTAAACTCAAAAGGCACATGCCATTTTATTGCAGAGCTCCTATGGCTACCTTCCAGCTCCATCATCAGATCAGCTCCATGTCATCATAATATTGCATTGTCATCCGACTTACATATCCATGCAAAATTTCAGCTCAATTGGAAACCGGGAAGTGGGTCAATTTTCAGTCGCAAGATTTGCCTACTCCAGACATGACGTGATAGTAAATAAAAGCTTGTAAAAATAAAAAGGCATTTAAATCTAGTTCCGACAGTGTAGAAGATGATCACCCTTCTCATGTCCTTAAAAGTCGACTTATAAACAAATATACAAACATCAAGCTTCCTCAACCCATTTAGCGTTATTGCGTGGTGCGTGGGTAGGTAGTGCAGACCAAATCTTCCATTTGCCCCTGGTAAGGTAGAGATGGTCTTGCTTCTGTAGTGAAACTGCATTACTTAATGATAAGTGTGGTCTTTAATGGTTTTCTTATGAATTCGTCACTTATGGTGACTACAGAAGTATGAACTTTCCTAGCTAACTCAGGCTGGGTTACACCATCTAACTTTAACAAACTTTAAAAATCTGTCAGACTCCATACAAAAAACACTGGTTATCGTTAAGTCACTGTTAAAGTTAGGTGGTGCAACTTAGCCTTAAAGTTTACAAATTCTTATAGTCAAAGGATCCCTACAAATACTTGGATGCCCTTTTTTCAGTGAAACATACACAGGAATGTAGAACTTTTTTAATTTAGCGATATGTGGTTTCCCGATCAGTCAAGTAGACTGAGTTAGCAAATGTTAAGCGCACAAAGAGGTCGAGTCCGCTAAACAAAAAGCAATTACAAAATACCTACCGATCTCTTTTTAGTTTTCTTTGATCGCATGTAAACCATTTCTCAGAAAAGAAAAAAAGGTTTATAAAAGAAAATTAACCGCCTCTGTGGTCTAGTGGTAAGACCACCTGCTTCATACGCAGAGGTCCCGGGTTCGATTCCCAGTGGGGGCAGATTTTTCTGTTCGGTTTGGTTGGTGGTAGGG
Source organism: Ostrinia furnacalis (assembly GCF_004193835.3). Lineage (NCBI taxonomy): Eukaryota > Metazoa > Arthropoda > Insecta > Lepidoptera > Crambidae > Ostrinia > Ostrinia furnacalis. The sequence continues at coordinate 448,095 of NW_021130870.1, forward strand.
CTTGTTCTAAGTCCGCCTGGCTAGCTACCACCATCTTACCTAAGTCTGTCGACATAACAACAATTTTAACATCATTGTTGTGTTCCGGTAGTTAGAGGTAGGATAGCCAGTTCCTCCGTGGTTGAGGATTCCGGTGTGCTTACCATGAGTTTACGTTAGGTGTGCTCGCTAGCGACTGCGTAAAAAAATGATATTTAAATGTATGACATATTGTGCAGCGCCCCTAGCGGCTAATTTCAAGAAACAAAATCTTCATAGAGATTTTTGACGTACTCGCTAGCGAGCACACCTAACGTAAACTCATGGTAAGTACACGGGTGAAGCTCGCTTCCACCTTCGGCCTGATCATCACTTACCATCAGGTGAGATACAGGCCAAGAGCTTCCTCGTTTGAAAAAAAAAAATTAAAAGAAAAAGCGTTTTTTAAAGTAGAAGGTACTTTACCTGATATAGGGAATGTTGCAACAAAAAATCTGTTTTATAAATACGAGTACTTAGGCAAATACGTCCACATGATATTTTTTACTCCAATACACCTATTTGTTTATAAGTGGGCACGATTCGTTTTACAATAAGTTGTTTGTTTGCACCGAATGCAATTGATTGTTGAATCGCGTGATCTTTGCTGAGCAGGACTGACCAGGTATAATTGAGCTGTATTTTTATACAACAGCTACCTTTAAAAATATTTGATAGATATTTGGAATTCGCTGCATGCTGCTGTCTTTCCCAAATACTGTAATCCGAGCCTTTCTAAGGTGAGAGAGTGAATAGGCACTTACAGGGCAGGTATGTACCATCCTCTCTGCATCTCATTTAATATCAGGTGTGCCACGACGCGCCCCACCAATTTTTAGTCGAGGGAAGCGCGGGGTGCGGGGAGTTTGATCCGAGCAATTCGAGCGTCATTCTTGTAGTGTGCGTGTGTACTCATGTATAATTTAGCGTGTACCGATAACACTTTGAGTTACACACATTAGCGGAAGAATGGTGGGGCGCCTCTTCGAGGATGAAACGATCTACAGGGTGGAAACGTTAAGTGATCTCACTCGATTATTTCTAAACTATACAAGATATTGAAAAACTGGTTACTGATCCTGAAAGTGCTTCATGAGCTCTTTCAAACGGTACCAATAATAGGTTACAGAATAAACTGGATCTATCTGAAAATTCAATGTTTCCAGCTTCCATACTAAATGTATGCCAGACACACAATATTGGAAGTGTGTTTTTTTATTGAATAATAAACTCTTAAAATAAACTCGTAAATTGTATTCTTCTTTAAAATTATTCATGGAAAACATTAGTTTTAGGCTTTACTTGCTATAATATTGTCAAGAGATGAGTGTCATGACTGTGGTAGTACTAAATGTATGGAAGACGGGAACATTGAATTTTTTGATAGATCCCGTTTATTCTGTAACCTAATATTGATACCATTGGATAGAGCTTGTAAAGCACTTTTAGAATCAGTAATTAGTTTTACGATATCATGTGTAGTTTTTAAAATAATGTGACTTTACCAAATGTATGGAAGCTGGAAACATTGAATTTTCGGATAGAACCAGTTTATTCAGAAACCTATTATTAATACCATTTGATAGAGCTCATGAAGCACTTTCAGGATCAGTAACTAGTTTTTTGATATCTTGTATAGTTTAGAAATAATCGAGTGAGATCACTTATCGTTTCCACCCTGTATAACCGTTACAACCTCTCGCCTGACAAGCATTTTTAGGTAGCTACCAAAGCCACGATAATTCTAACTTCATGATAGTCCATCGTTCTTGCCTGTGTTGGGAGCATGCGCTGATAAACTTTCAGCTTTTATAAAATAACGAAGGTCTGGCGTTCACGTGCTCTGGCCCTAGGTATCGCGGTTCAGTCCTAGTTACACTGGACATGCAAATATGTAGCCCCACTATAATAGCATAGTCAGGGTAATTGAAGCGACGGTTTTGTTGTTTAGGTGGCAGAATATTGAAATAAAGTTTAGTGATTCATTGATAACATGGAAAGCCAATCGTTAATTTCATTCTTCGACAGAGAATGTTTTGTGCCTGTGTGTTTTGTGTATATTGTAGTGTTCAGAACTGGTTCTGTTATTGAAAGATATTTTTCCATCGTACGAAAATCGAATTTCTACTTATCCTCGTGACAATATAAAAAATAATATAAACTTTAAAATATTAGTAAAATAATAAATAAGTCAAGAAATGTCGGCAAATAAAAACACTAGTCAGAATAAATTGATTTTGCCAGATCAACCTTATCATGATGTAAGTAAGTATTACGATTTGATTTACAAACGAATAACGACGTAAACCTGCAAAATCTTAATATTAATAATCCATCAACCATTCCCCAATGTACTCGTATCTGCCTGCACTTATTTGATTTGATTTTGAGATTGATGGTGTCGGAAAACATACTTAAATTCCCATGATAAAAAAAGGGAATAATACTAGCATCTATGATTGTCTCTTGTTTTTCAGACTTTCCTCAACACCATGTCTAAAACCTTCCTCTGGGCTCGGCTTTTCGGGGTGATGAGTAAAGGCTCTCGGTGGTGGAATTTGTGGGCTATAATTCTGCTTGGAACTCTATTGATCATAGAGATAGCTGCCATTTGGAAGGTAATAAAAGCGTTAGCTGGATGGGCCGTGGACACTGCGGGGCATCGTGAGTATTTCGAAAAAAGAACAATCCCATTCACTCTAGATCTTAGAGAAGAAAGACCTTCCTTACCATTTCAACCTGAATCACCATTGCTAGACAACTGATTCCACACGGACTTCCAGGCACTTTACAAATCTTCACCAGATTTTTGGGTTAACGAGGGGATGCCTTGTCCACATTACGTCTTTCAGTCTGTGGTCACCACTTAACTTCGGCGTCTCACAAAAATATGCATTAGAAATATTATCTCTGGAACCCCTTCAAAACTTGTGTACCCTACGCACTAATAAGGCGCGCTATGACTAAACACAATGAAATCTTAGCATCTAATGGGTATCAAAATATAAAATAAACTATAGCACCCTCGATTGCAGTTATAATTCGATGGATTTACGAGTAATCCAAAAATATTGAACTAGCTATTCTTTTTCAGGCAGCGTTACAGCCAGACTTTCCGGAACAATGTTCTACTCAACTGTAATCGCTTCGCAAATATTATGTTCACGGTTATCATTGAATTGGAATACTTTATCAAGCTACTGGATGTCGATCGAACGAGCGGTGGCTATCAACACAGCTCCAGACCAGAAGATAAGGACGCGAATGATTACCGCTATGAGTATCATGGCGGTTTTATCTACTTGTAAGGACATAATTAATAGATCCAAGGGTTTTTCTACCTTACTTTAACTGTAATAAACGTCAAAAGTGCCTCTGTGGTCTAGTGGTAAGACCAGCTTGCAACCTGCTTCAGACGCAGAGGTCCCGGGTTCGATTCCCAGTGGGGACAGATTTTTCTGTTCGGTTTGGTTGGTGGTAGGGCTTGTTCTAAGTCCGCCTGGCTAGCTACCACCATCTTACCTAAGTCTGTCGCCATAACAACAATGTTAACAGCATTATTGTGTTCCGGCAGTTAGAGGTAAGATAACCAGTTCCTCCGTGGTTGAGGATTCCGGGTGAAGCTCGCTTCCACCTTCGGCTTGATCGACACTTACCATCAGGTGAGATACAGGCCAAGAGCTTCCTCGTTGTGGATAAAAAAAAAGTATGTCAAACTCCATACATATAACCGTTTTTTCCCAACAAGTCACGCCCAAAGGAATAACACTGTTACTCGTTGGGACATTGGTTTAAATATCTTCCCAACCTGTCACACTTTAGCCAGTAACAGTGTGACTCATAGAGAAAAAGCAATCCATACCCAATTCTTTAGCCCTGTGAGTACAGTACTCTTTTTCTGTCGTTTCGTGGTTTCAACTTTTCTGTCCTTTTCAGTTGAACACCTGATAAGTATTATAGCATTGATCGGTTTTGATTGCCCGTCCCACCTCATTTTGAGACGCTATACTGCGAGATCGCATGGCTTCCTGTTTTTAAGAGGTAGGTTATAGTGGAGTAAATACATAGTTTAATATTCAAATGTGTTTGTATTTGTTACATAGGAATCTTTTTGCTAATGTTTCTACGAAGGTTTCAGCTCCCAGCTCATGACCGATGCATCCCACCTCTACAGCTGGGATGCATTGGTAGGTCGATTATATGGGTCAGATGTGACTTAAATAATGTTAGATTAAAATATCTCGTGAAATAAAATGGCAACAACCATAAGTGCGTAGTTTTTGCATTGAAATCATACCAAGAATTTGTTGAGTGTGCAATGATTAAATAACTTCAAAATATTTTTTTAGATGCAGGCTGCTACCAACATCTGGAAGTCATTGGAGGTCTATGTTCAGCAGTGGACGACACGTCCCGTGGCTGAAATTATGATGATGATGATTTTTTTTAGATGACTATTCAGTGTGGTTCGCCGTGCCACTGCTATTCATCAGCAATATAGCGACAATACTGTGGAACTTTCAAGATACACTGGTCATTTTGATATGTATGGGGCTCAGCTCGAGATACAGCAGACTAAACAAATACGTAGCCAGCGTCTGCGTAGCAGAAAACAAAATTGGGCAAGAAAACATGGTAAATCGGTACTTAACTGTTTTAATTATTTTTCTGTAACTTAGTCGTTTTTCTCTTTTGCGTACTAATAAAAATATGAATATTTTTAAAATAATAGGTATTAGTAATTTGTGTACTTAAGTAATACATTCCCGTTAATACCTAATACTAAGCTAAATAAGTACGAGTGGGTTTACTAACGGCACCGGGCTTGAATCAGATCATTCCTTAGTTAGATCACAAGTCTGATAACTTCCCCGATCGGTTAATACCGTTTCAAATGTTTTGTTTGGTAGTTGATGGTTACTTCTATTATTGTAAAAACTAAGTAAAGAAACATTTCAGAAAGCAGAAGTCGTCCGAGTATACTCCTGGCGTAAGATCAGAGAAGCTTACGTGAAGCAGGCCGCGTTGGTTCGAAAGCTGGATGAAGCTTTGGGAGAAATTATACTACTCACTTCTTTTGGAAATTTCTACTTTATTTGCTTACAATTGTTTCTGGGGATAACGTAAGTTAAAAATGTAATACACCCTATTATGCAGTGTGCTATTTATATACTTGATCAAAAAGGATCGATTCTACTGCTCAAATAAAACAACCATCCCTAAGGGACCGAAGTTCAAATAAAAAGAAATCACATCCTTTTCATCAGCAATCAAATCAGTAACTTAGTTTGGTGAAGTTGTTTTGAGAATTTGATATTAGACTTGTAGGAAAAGTAATAAGTAGAATCAACCCTTTTGTTTCATGTCTACTCCTTTTTAAGACACTATTTTTCGTTGCTATGAAATTAAGGGCGCGGCTCCATTGAATTTTATAGGCTCTCGGTAAGCTTTCGCTACCGCGTAAGCCGAGCGTGCAGCCATGTCGTGCCGCTGCCGCGCCGACAAGTCAGAAAAAAGCCTAAGTTAATAACCAATTTAATGATGCCCCGCGATTTTTTTTCGCAGGGAAGGTCTATCAAGCACATCCACGCTCAAGCTGGTCTATTACCTAGTTTCGTCACTATGGCTGGTCATCAGGTTCACATGGATGGTCCTGGCTGCGGCCGACGTCCATGTCCATTCCAGACACGCACTGCAGTACCTTCATAGCTGCAATTCGAAACACTATAATGTAGAGGTACTAAATCTGTTGCTGGCTCCATTGTCCAACAATCATCACGAGTATATGGGATTATTTCCACCTCTCGTTCCCACCGTTGTATCTCCTGTGTAACCAGGATCTACAGTTTGGCCAACCAATGAAGGCCAAGTTTGTCCCGGGGAAGGAGAAACTGTCATTGGATCCGCAACGAAATGAATCAGAAGAACATAGGAGTTCAAAGTCCAACACTCTAGCCAATTCCAATTCTCTCCTAACGCCGGCGCTACACATTGGGTAATGGGTATATTGGCGCCAAGTTATAGTCCTGTATTCAATACACCATGTACTTAGATCGGTTGTGGGCCTTGGCCAGATATTCGACATACATTTTGTAACATTGCATCCAATGTTGTAATTAGTTGTTATTTACGATACTTACAGATAGAGAGGCTTCAGAACCAGCTGAATAAGGACTATGTTGCTTTGACAGGAGTTGGATTTTTTTCCATAGAAAAAAATATACTTTTGCGGGTAAGTAAAAGTAAGATTTTTTTAACATCTTGGCCTGCATTTCACCTGATAAAAAGTGATGATCAGGCCGAAGGAAAAAGAAAAAGAAGAGGCAATGGGCAGGGAACATAGTACGCAGAACTGACTGCCGATATGGCAGCGAGTTTCTGGAGAGGATGGATGTCACGTACCAGAAAGTGCAGTGTGTGGCGTCCACCCACAAGGTGTACTAACGACCTTATACAGGGTGTCCCAAAAAGTAGTGTCAAGCCGAAGCCCAGAGGTAGAGCATCACTAGGGCTATCCGAATCACCCCCATGTATGTTTCGAAAACTATAAAAAGTCGCGGTGATTCCGGTAGCCCTACCGGAATACCGGCTACGGAAGCATTACTAAGATGCTTTAACTCTGGGCTTCGGCTTGACACTACTTTTTGGGACACCCTGTATAGGTAGCACAGGCACACAGCACGTCAGCAGTGGACGTCCTATGGCTGAAATGACGATGATAACATGATAACATTGTACGCAGATGGCAGCGGCAGTAGTCACGTACGAGCTGGTACTTATCCAGTTTGACGACAAAGGTTCTTCGGACATCCCAAGCAATTCTACTGGTCTACAGTAAAAACAATAGTCATTAAATAATAATAATAATATGATACATTGATTTGGTATGATTAGGTTAACCCTTTATTATGTTTTTTTTTGTGATAAGAAGAAAATATTATTTTTTTATGAAGTTTTTCATTTTTTATGACACCAAAAGTGGCCAAAAAGTTGACAACAAAACAACCTTACGCCCGTATTCACAAACGATGCTTGCTTAAGTGAAGCAGAAAATTGAACGCAAAGTGTTGAATAGAGCTCTGTGATACCTCATAGTAATGTTTGTGAATATGTGCGTTATTCTATTTATTGTAAGAAACTCGTGTTACGAACTTATTAGCTACTTTGGGTGTCACGAACTATTTGTCACTGACTGTACCACGTCAAATAAGAACAATACTGCTTGTTTTAACCGACTTCAAACAAGGGGAGGTTCTCAAATCATATTTGTTTTTTTAACGTCAACAATATAGACATATATATAAAACTTAAAAAAGACTGACTGACTGACTGACTGACTGACATAGTGATCTATCAACGCACAGCCCAAACTACTGGACGGATCGGGCTGAAATTTGGCATGCAGTTGCAGGTAGATGTTATGACGTAGGCATCCGCTACGAAAGGATTTAACGAAACTCCACCCATAAGGGGGTAAAACGGGATCCACGGCTCCACGCGGACGAAGTCGCGGGCGGCCGCTAGTCCTTCATAAAACTCACACAAAAATCACGATGTATTATTTAGGCCCTTATGGGACACCCTGTGTAATGTGAATAGTTTAACAAAACTTGTTACTGATTGTAACGATAGTAATTCGACCCCATTACGAATAAATATTAATGTACATGTCAATGCTTCAGTCAAATAGGTGGTTAGCATATTAAGTAAACAAAACTAATGGATTTCATGCAGGTATTTAGCTTTACTTCCATTTTAGTTTTAGTTGGAGCGGCGTGCTGGTACAGTCAGCGTCAAATAGCTAGTGACAAAGTAGCCAATAAGTTCGCAAAACGTTGGTTGCAATAGGCTAGTTTCCTAAAAAAAAATTGGACACGTATATTTTTAATTGTCAATCAAACAAATAATTACAAAGTTATAGTATGTTGAAGTTCCGCGCGACGTCACAAAGTGCTGCACTTTTAAGCACTCATTGACGTCACGGGCCTTTTCTTTAGAACTTTGACACGCTTTATCTCTTTACATTTTCATTAGTTTGAAAAAGTGAAAAATACGTGTCGAGTATTTTTTGATAAGCTAACTGACGAACTAATTAAAACTCTTGCTTTTTTACCCAGGAAACATCCCTGGTTGTGTTGTCAACTTTTTGGCCACTTTGGGTGTTAGGAATTATTTGACACTGACTGTACTAATAACCTTTATGTCAGACATCACGTTTGTGTCACATATTGTTTATTATTTCAATATGCCTTGAAGTTTCAAGGCACGTTCACTACACGTTCCAAATATAGCTTGCTCTACCGGTACTTCGGGAAATCATAATATCGGCTTCCAAAGGTACCTAATTCAAATTATACATAGTTTTTTAAGTTAACATGTTTATGGTTATGGTATGGTATGGTAAACATTACTATGAGGTCTCACAGTGCGCGTACACGCACAGGGTGACATACACACCAATCACAGAACTCTATTCAACGCTGTGCATTCGATTTTCTGCTTCATATAAGCAAACATCGTTTGTTAATACGGGCTAGTTAAATAGTTAAAGTACGCAAGTAAATTCGCGGGCATAGGCTAGTCATAGTCTTAGCATAGTAAAATTATTAATTAGGAAAGATTTGTATTTTTGTATGTTTGCAACGAGCCATCTTAAAAACTGCTGGATCGATTCCAAAAAATATTTCAACATCAGAGGTGGAATTGTGTAAAGCAATCGTAATAATTTGACAGTTCATATCGTACGATTGTTCTGTCAAACGCTTTGTTTAACTGACTTTATCGTACGATATGAACTGTCAAACGATTACGATTGATTTACACAATTTCACCTCAGAATGGCACATTATTGTTGAATAACTTAGAATATTTATTACTAAAATGCGAGCAAAGCCGTGGGCAAGGGCTAGCTACGTAAAAAGAAATGCTGACTCACTTGTCACTTGACTTGTTTACCTTTAAATGCCACATAATGATGCCGTTTATGAATCACAATACTTAGCACATAAATAATAAAGCGTGTTTATGTTTGTGGATAAAACCCTTCCAAACATTTGTAGTCTCTATGATTAATATAATCGACACGTAGTGAACAAAGACGTGTTATTCATCAAAATGTTTGATAGTAGCTTGTCACAAACAAATATACCCTCACGCAAACCATGAGCAGTTATAGAATAAACAAGATCAGATGTGACAGTGCATGCATGATTGAGCCCAATTAGTGATATAACTTTTATTTTTCAAAATAAGTACTAGTGTTTTACAGAGATATTTTTTTTTTCAACAACGAGGAAGCTCTTGGCCTGTATCTCACCTGATGGTAAGTGATGATCAGGACGAAGGTGGAAGCGAGCTTCACCCGGAATCCTCATCCACGGAGGAAACAAATGAAAGCTAATCGTAGTCTGAAATACTGAAAATATTCTCAAAAATTACTTTAGGAAAAAATACGAGAAAAATTGAACTTCGACAGCGAGACGTAAGTATAGATTTTTTTTAAATCTTTTTTTATATTGGTAGGTTTGACTATTTATTATAGATCGTTTCATCCACGAAAACGCGCCCCACCAATTTCGGTCGAGGGAAGCGCGCGGTACGGGGAGTTTGATCCGAGCAATTCGAGCGTCATTATTGTAGCGTGCGTGTGCACTCATGGATAATTTAGCGTGTACCGAAAACACTCAAACATTAGAGGAAGAATGGTGGGGCGCGTCTCCGTGGATGAAACGATCTATAGTAAGGTATTGATGTTATTTTTGTCTTTAGGGCTAAATATTCTTTGAAACATTATATTAACACTTGGAAACTTTCTATTGTACGTTGGCTTAAATAAAACATGTCGATATTTATTTATTCGTTTCCAGATGTTCCTCCCCACTTTGACGCACATATTTACAGTGGCCCAGTGGGTCGGGATTCCCACATATGGGAATAAAATGTCTTTGGTTTGGGCTATCATTGTACTCTCAATGCTGACAGCTATAGAAGCCGCTGCTATTTGGACGCTCATAAAAATATTAACTGGAGTTGCTAAGCATGTTGACGATGGACGTAAGTTGTTGTATTCACCCTACTTATTATGTTTGTAAAGGTGCGTCCACATTATGCAAGATGATATACAGACTTTTTTATTGAACAAGCCCACATTGTTATAATAGTGCACACGTCGTCCATTCATTTGAATGATTAACGTGTGTTACATAGTCTGGAGGACTCACCTTGTTATTCTACGACATAAAAAAATGGATGCAATCAAGATCTGTGTGTTTCAACGGACGGGTTCTGGTATTCCTGGTAACCTGTGTTTATTTTTTTAATAAATACTTTTTTTACTTTATTTGTTCGAGTAATTAAGTACAAAATAGTTTTTTTAGCTGTGCTGTGAGGTTTTAATTTCTTTTCAGGTGGCCTGACGGCAAGACTCTCTGGCAGTATATTCTATGGCAATGGTTTTCTCTCTCTCATTCTATCTTGGAAGTTCATATCCTCGTGGAGAAGACTCTCCGTCTACTGGAAGAGAGCCGAGTTGTTGGACGCTACACTGGGTCCACCCGACGCTACCATCCAAAGGAGAGTCATTATTGTAGCGTGCTTCATCTCAATATGCTCTATTGGTAATGTATAATACCTACTCTACCTGTCTGCACCAATCACCATCTTCATCATCTTTTTAGCTACAAACAGAACGTACAATGCTGAACATAGGTTTCCCTCATAATGCCTACTGTATGCATCACTCGTCATCATCATTTCAGCTACAGAGCGTTCAATTTTGAGCATAGGTTTCCCCCAATGATGACCATTGGCCGGTTGGCAGCGACCTGCATCCAAAGTCTTCCTACAACTTTTGATAATATTATAAATTTTATGAAAAAATGTTACGTATTGCCACCTTGTCCCAAAATAAGCAATGTGTATGCACTGTGGTCACCAGAAAACTGATGAACATACGAGTATTTCAATTATTTTAACATTATACATGGACAAAAATGATTGAATTGTGTCCTGTACAATTTAAGCAAGTGGAATCCGTGATCTCTTGCTGAGTGGTCCGTGAGGTAACCACCAGGCCAGGTGGTGGTAAAATACTAATCTACGAGTATGTATACCTCTTTGTGTTCTAAACTGTATTCTTGTTGCAGTGGAACATTTGCTAAGCATGTTTATGGCCATAGGCTTTGACACTCTGCCAATGGATTACTTACATAAGTACATTTTAAATTCCCATGCATTTCTGATAAGACCTGGTAAGTACTTTATATGATATTTTTTTCAATTCAATATGTTAGTTGACTAGTTAGTTAGTTTTAAATAAGTATTATAACCTAATTTAAAAACTTTTGTTCGACATTATGATAAATATACCAGATAGACTTTTCATACTTATTGAACTGTTGAGAATAGTTTGGGAAAAATGCTTGAAATGATTATTTTGTATATCTAAAATAAATCACAAATTAATGCAATTTTAGATACTTACAGCCTATGGACTGCAATCCCGATATTTTTTATAAGCAAAATAGCAACAATATTATGGAATTTTCAAGATCTAATAATAATTTTGATAAGCATGGGACTCACTTCACGCTACCACAGATTAAATTTATACGTCAATTCGCTAGTAAAAAAGGAAAACGTGGACAAAGAGAAAAGGGTAATGTTTTTGAAACTTGAAGCATTTTTTGATTGAATTTTGAACCATAAGTTGTAGCATAATATAAGTATAGCAATAGCGCATCAGATTATACATTTTATCTGCAAATTCGCCTCTATTACAAGTGACTTAAGATCTCACAGTATTCTGCTTAATGTGCCGTTGTCTCTACAATAAGTAATTACGAGACTGTTGTCCCTAAATCAATTTTGACTAGCAACTATTAAGACTGATTTAATATTTTTCCTTCTCTAACTGTGGTCCCAATAACAATCTGGTAGGGAAGTACAATAATCCACCACTGTGTCTTTTTACACTGTAGTTTGTCATGTCAACGGTGGAGTTCAGTGACTCAGTTGCCCTCTGTAGCTATTTTATAGATTTAGATACTTTTTTTTCAGATCAGCACAGCAAAATATGTGCGCAACCAAAAATGGCGTCGCGTTCGCGAGGCGTACGTGCGCCAAGCTACACTAGTGCGTATGGTGGACGCACAAATTGGCGCGCTGGTTCTTCTGTCAAATATTAACAACTTCTTCTTCATCTGCCTCCAATTATTCTTGGGTCTAAAGTAAGTACATACTAATTATAAATGTGAAACTATGCCTACAACTCCCACACTGGCTCGATGTGTTGGGGAGGCTTGATGTTCGCAGATTTGTCCCTTAGTAACCTTTTAATAGCTCTTGAGGAAGAGGGGGCTTAATCTACTCTCAATCATTCTCATTTCTGCCACATGATGTAGTCCAGCTTTGAAGATAGGCCTCCCCTAATGATTTCCATACTGACCGGTTGGTAACGACCTGCATCCAGCGCCTTCCTGCTAACTTTATGAGGTCGTTGGTCCACCTTGGATGGGCGTTCTACGCTGCGCTTGCCGCACTCTATACCAGGCCTGTTCATCTCCGCGAGTTTACATCGAAAACAAAACACGCACGATGGCCCACCTACAGGATACTATTCGACAAGGCCTCACATACGAGCGAACATTGACTCACGCACGCGTATTCTTGTGTATGATGGAAGAAAATAAAGAAAATGGTGTACTAAATACTGTGCAGTATTTAACTGCCTAAATAATAATAAAAACACAGAATGTACTTTTTTAAGTTGCCTCAAGACACAGAGAGGTAAATAAGTGGTTAATATTTATTTTTTTTATTTTTTTTTTTGTTTTTTTTTTTTTTAAATAAAAATATTATTCATGATAATTCATGCTAAATCATGTATTTCCTCCGCCATTTTCCGCAGTTTGGCACCTCACGTCACATCATTTTACCGAAGTCGGCCCTATAGCTTCGGCGCAGTGCCGATCACTGACGTTTGTCAACAAAATGGTGCTTGACTCTTGAGACAGGCTAAATTACACCATATTGTTAATGACATTGAGCATACATTTTTTTAAATACCTTCGCGAAGTAAAACTTCTGTACGTAGTACTTATTATTATTCTGTGTCTATACTCTGCCGAAACCATACGGCATTTTTTAATATTCATAAGTATTTTACTAATCACTTATCATCTTTTCAGCAAAACTGGAGGATCACTGATGAGCTACTTCTACTACTTCTTATCTCTGGGCTGGCTCCTCTTCAGGGCATGCAGCGTGGTGCTGGCTGCTGCTGACGTCCATATTTATTCTAGAACAGCTCTAGAATACATTAGGCTATGTCCGGACTCAGGATATAATGTTGAGGTAATAAGAATATTCCGAAATCTAGGATCTGTCCCATATACAGGATGAATTTGCAATCAGTGTCCAAATTTTTAGGAGCGACTCAGAATCAGTAACTTAATCGATTTACGTAAAAAAAAAACATATAGCTGAAGCTGCTGCTGTTTTTTTTGACGAAGGAAGAGCATCAACTGTGCAGATATGGACCATCCTAGATTAGATTATTAGATTAGATTTGAGTGATTGCTGTCAAAAATTTCCTTTTTTTTTGCATAAAAATCTGTTAGGAAATTGTGCCTCACCTTTGATCACACCGGTGAGGATGAAAGAAACAAAATGTCTGCATATTTTCCGCTAATGTCTTTGATGGAAACCAAACCTAAAGGTGAAATCTTGTTACAGATAAAGAGACTCAACAATCAACTAAGTCACGACTTTGTGGCATTAAGTGGGATGGGATTCTTTTGGTTGAGTAGACAGACATTACTGGAGGTAGGTATTATGTATAGACCAGGATTTTTAAATTATTACAGTCAAGCATCATTATAAAAGTACTTTAATCACATTGCTAAGGGCTAAACGCGGTACGTGCTTGGTCCTTAAATTAAATTATTTCTTTTTCTTGTCTTTAGATGTACAATTTATTGAATATTATTAAGACATTATTAACACTTTAGTGTTTGTTAATAAAGTCTAAATTACAGACTTAAGTCTCAATAATTTCAAATAAAGAAAAAATAGAAATCGTGAACAAGGTCACGCTTATTTGTTCTTTTCTTTCATTTTGCAAGAAAAGGCAAATACATGTGCCATACAGCTTAAATTTAGATCTATGTAACATGTCTTTCAAACATATTATAATGAAAAAAAAAGATTGTGTCTTTGCTCTTAGAAAGAAAAATATCCTTCTAAGGCTATATTGGCACCTATATCTATTTTATTATCTATCGCATGCGACTGATAGAAATGTTTATTTTCTTACAGGTGGCTGGCAACATAATAAAATATGAACTGGTGCTCATTCAGTATGACAAATGATTTCAACGAACGACGATAACATAGGTGGATAAAATCGCACCAAACGGACGCATCTTTAATTTTAAATAAATAAACGTGTCGTTAGAAAATGAATGATTTATTAAAACCTCCTACGGATGTTATTCGTATATCTTTTGATGTAAATACAAATGAATTTAAATAAGCCGAAGTATTTTATAAGATGCGTTTTCTGATACCAAAACTACACAATGTATAATTTGCAAATGTGCGTTCCCTTCGAGAGGCCACTGAGGAAAACGAAGGTTTCGTATACATAAAGATTTAGCAGGACCTCTAAAACAAATGTAGCCAGAATGATAAATTTGTAGGTGTTGTAAGTTGGACGCTACAACCTGCCGAATGTGGTCCCTCAGATGAACTATGTCAAATACGAAATTACTGAATCTGACCAAATAAGATGATTTTGATGAATGGTAATATTTAGGAGGTAAATCGTAGGGCTACATACGAAAATAAGAGCTCTGGATAGTTACTGCAAATAAAGAAAATCTAATCAAACGATGGGCCCTCAGTTCTTCAGTGCACAAATTTTATTTTAATGCTACAAATTGGAACTTAAGACTAAGTTTCTTTGGTAAGGTTTTAATTTTAGCAGAAGTAGCCACAATGCTACCCTGAGAGTACAGGGTTTATATATTCTACTAGTACAGAATAAAAGCTCTAGTAAAGTGAGCCCTCGAAACACACGCTAAAAAACAATTCCATGAGAAATATCCCGCCCAACTCATTGTTTAATAAAAATAATTTACAGCATTAATATGTACAAAATTTGCAGTTTCAAATTGTATTCAAATATTATTGCTTTATAAAGTACTAGCGGCCGCCCGCGACTTCGTACGCGTGAATCCCGTTTTTCCCGCTAATTTCCGTTCCCGTGGGAATTTCGGGAATTCCTTTCTTAGTGCACCTCTACGGTACCTAAGCTACGTCCCTTCCAAATTTCAAGTGCCTACGTTTAGCCGTTTAGGCTGTGCGTTGATCTGTCAGTCAGTCAGTCAGTTTCTCCTTTTATATATTTAGATTTAAAGAAATATCTTGCTTCTTAAATTCTCCGTAATGATTTTGTGTATGTTAACCACATTGTCGATTTTTTTAGGAAACTCAAAACAAAAGTATAAGTACGAGAATACCTAGATTCTGTACGATTGCCTAAGAGGTATTTTGAGATAAATCCGAGTCTATTGATTATTTTAATTTTAATTAAATACGACGTAAAAATTATTTTATTTAAAGTGCCTACGCATGGTGTGATACGGAATAGATTTAGAGCTGTGATACAACAAAATCGATTATTGCCGCGGTTCATTAATCAATAGCAGTGAATCGTTCGTTCGTTTCAGCCAAACCTCCACTGCTGGTCAAAGGCCTCCCCCAAGGATTTCCACAATGGCCGGTCCTGTGCCGCTCGCATCCAGGTACCTCCCGCTACCTTCACCAAATCGTCTGTCCAGTGGGAGGCCTGGCCACGCTACGTCCTCCAGCTCGTCGTCGCCACTCAAGACCTTTCCTGCCCCAGCGGCCATCAGCTCTACGAGCTATGGTCCTCAGCCAAGCTGCCACTTGATTTTAGCGATTCTGCGGGCTATGTCAGTCACTTTGGTTCTCCTACGAATCTCCTCATTTCTGATTTGATCACGTAGGGAAACTCCGAGCATAGCTCGCTCCATCGCCCTTTGGGTGACCTTGAGCCTTCATGAGGCCCATAGTAAACGACCACGTTTCAGATCCGTATACCATCAGTGGCAACACACACTGGTCAATCTTAAGACACTGCGGTATTTCGGACGTGAGAATATCGCGAAGCTTCCCGGCGGGCGCTGCCCAGCCGAGTTGAATTCGACGATTGAGTGAAAATCGCCCTGTATGGTGATTTTTTATCAGTATACTTTTTTTTATTATGCTTTATCTATAGAAATACACTCAACATCAAATAAACCGCACCTTCGGCGACACGAACTTTAAAAATTTTTCTTCTGACACAATCATGGTGCCCCAACAATATTGGTGTTATTTGAAAGCCCAATAAAAATCCTCAAAGAAAATCTAATTTAATAAACGATTAACATATACCTACCATAAATGTGACTTGAAAAAAGACCTCACTTTGGGCTCACCTCTGGGATCATTTAGAACATTTTTTATGGTTATAAAACCAAATAATGATCTCACGTGTCCTCTTTAACAGATCGATAGCGATTAATCCCAACTTAACAGTTTTATAGCCATAAAAGTTGGCTCAAGCGAAACTACTTATTTTTTGAAGAAGTGACTCTGGATCCTTCTAAAGACACATTTTTGGGGTAAAAACCTTTCCTATAATGAAACGAAGTTTAGAACTAGGCTTTTAAATGGTTGTGCTTGTCGCGGGAGGTGCGATTTATTTGATGTCAAGTGTATTTAACAGTACAACTTTATCTTGAATTTTTTTAATCGTGGTATAAGTTGTGTAGGGACACTTTTTCTAGTTATTCATTAATTTTCTGATGTGTGGTTACCCTAATACGAATATTTTGTTCACACATAAATGAGTCACTTTTATTTCAAGAAAGGAAATATTTACACACCATACAGATACTTAAGTTTGTACTACGAAATGACTACGTTTTTNTTGCATTATGTATGTTTATTATGAGTTATTTTAGTATTGTACGTGCCTTAGCCGCCTCTCACATTTGCAGCCTCACTTACTAGGTGTGCTGGAAGAAATTTCTTTTTAGAAATAATCTTATTGTACGTGAACAATAAATAAATAAATAAGAATGACGTCAATTTCGAAACACCCCCTCCCCCCTATCTATCATTTATCGTCATTCGCAAACCAACCCCCCCCCCCCTCATTTAGAATGACGTAATAATTATGGACGGCCCCTTAGGAACTTGTACGGGACAAACTTGACGTTCACTAGTTGGGTTTTTATTGGCGGTGGGAACGAGAGATGAGAATAGTCCTGTTTGTTACGAAATTGTACGTGCTATTTTGCAAAAGTATATTTATAGAGTGTATAATGCTTAAACCACACCAACGCATGTAGATCGCCATCGCTGGCGCGATCACCTTTGATCACACCGATGGCGATCTGCATGCGTTGGTGTGGTTGAAACTTCACATCTTTAACACTGCGGATGAAAGAAACAAAATGTCTGCATATTTTCCGCTAATGTCTTTGATGGGAACCAAACCTAAAGGTGAAATCTTGTTACAGATAAAGAGACTCAACAATCAACTAAGTCACGACTTTGTGGCATTAAGTGGGATGGGATTCTTTTGGTTGAGTAGACAGACATTACTAGAGGTAGGTATTATGTATAGACCAGGATTTTTAAATTATTACAGTCAAGCATCATTATAAAAGTACTTTAATCACATTGCTAAGGGCTAAACGCGGTACGTGCTTGGTCCTTAAATTAAATTCTTTCTTTTTCTTGTCTTTAGATGTACAATTTATTGAATATTATTAAGACATTATTAACACTTTAGTGTTTGTTAATAAAGTCTAAATTACAGACTTAAGTCTCAATAATTTCAAATACAGAAAACATAGAAATCGTGAACAAGGTCACGCTTATTTGTTCTTTTCTTTCATTTTGCAAGAAAAGGCAAAGACATGTGCCATACAGCTTAAATTTAGATCTATGTAACATGTCTTTCAAACATATTATAATGAAAAAAAGATTGTGTCTTTGCTCTTAGAAAGAAAAATATCCTTCTAAGGCTATATTGGCACCTATATCTATTTTATTATCCATCGCATGCGACTGATAGAAATGTTTATTTTCTTACAGGTGGCTGGCAACATAATAAAATATGAACTGGTGCTCATTCAGTATGACAAATGATTTCAACGAACGATGTTAACATAGGTGGATAAAATCGCACCAAACGGACACATCTTTAATGTTAAATTAATAAACGTGTCGTTAGAAAATGAATGATTTATTAAAACCTACTACGGATGTTATTCGTATATCTTTTGATGTACCTAAATACAAATGTATTCCTAAATAAGCCGAAGTATTTTTATAAGATGCGTTTTCTGATACCAAAATTATACAATGTATAATTTGCAAGCAATGTATTTAAGTTTATTTTATTTATTTTAGTTGTAAGAAAGACTGTCTTCAAGTCGATAACTAGTGAAAGATCACTCAGAATAGACCGGAGTGCAGATTCATATTATTTGAGGCACACTTTGTATCGCTGTGCCATTTTACTATGTAGTTTACGTTGAAAGAAAAAAATAAAATGTTTCAAAAAGACAAAACAAAACGTTGCTAAGAACTAGATTGTTTATTTCCAAGGTTGTAGGTATGTCTCATATTTGGCTGAAAACGCTGCACGTTGTCAAGAATCTGCGGTCGTTCAAGAACGAAATAGAGTCCTGTATGTTTTAGAAGCATAAAACACGACAGGCATCAACAGGCATACTATTTGTATATGATCAGAAAAGTTATTTTTGAAGGGTTTTCTTTATGACATTATTTACTTTGTAATTCAGATCTTATTTCGGCGAATTATGTTTGATATGAAGAAAGTTTCAAGTATGATTAAAAAGCTTTTATTGCCACTTTCTTTTTTATTTACTGCTATTTATATTATTATTGTTGAATACTTCACACGTCGTCTAATCTTGCTATTATTTTTGTGTAAGATAGCATAGCCTATTTATCAAGGAAGTTACTGTCTATCTAGCTTGGAACGAATAATGGAACCAGAGAATCAATGAAAAATGTTGCGAAAGCGGGAAGAAATATTCAAACTACTTATTTTCACGCGCACAAAGTCGCGGGCACCGCTAGTTACAAATAAGAATATCAATCCTTAATCATACAACAATAACGATAACTTGTAAGAAGCTACTCGTACTACTCGTACTAAGATTATTAATAATACCAGTACAAATCGGTAGGCTCACTAAGGTACCTGCTAATATGATTGGCTCAGTCCTTATGTTTTCATAATATAACATTTCTACTCACCTTAATAAGGTCTTTGATCAGAATATTACATTATGTATGATTTTCTATGCTTTCCTTTTCATGGGAGCACGATGATAACATTGACTAGGTAACTCATCCTATTAGGAATCAAAAGGGAACCACGTACACCTTTTCGTATACTCTTTTATACACATACATATAGTAATATTTTTTAGGTATAACTGTGGTATCCTAACTCAGTGACATAAATAGTTTTATTTTCAAACGCTTTTAATTTTATTTGCATACCATTCATTTTGAAAGTAAGATAAAATACAATACAAAATGGAGGTAAATTAAACAAATTGTTTTCTGCAACTGTCATTAATTTCTCACAAACTTATAAATTGTTTTTATCGAGTAAGACACCGAAACCTATAAGTACTTAACTACTAGGGTGATTGCTATAGTAATTGGCCTGTACATAGCTATTGGCCACCTTGGCTAAAATAAAAATAAACAAGCATATGTACGTTATTAATAGTGGAAAAGAGACACAAATACTTTCTCTGAGCAATACGCTGTCCAATGTAGTATGTCAGAGTAAGAACAGATGGTACTCTAAACAGCAGAAGCTTTCTTTCGACAACGAGTCGTCCGAGTAGCCGCATGCTTGTCAAAATTTTAAGGTAAATATTTATGAATATTGTTCGTAATTTCATTGTTTTTGCTTGTTATAGTAATTTTACTGTTTTTTTTTGTAACGAGATAAAAATTTGCAAGCAATGTATAAGTTGTAAGAAAGACTGTCTTCAAGTCGATAACTAGTGTAACTCAGAATAAACCGGAGTGCAGATTCATATTATTTGAGGCACACTTTGTATCGCTGTGCCATTTTACTGTGTAGTTTACGTTGAAAGAAAGAAATAAAATGTTTCAAAAAGACAAAACAAAACGTTGCTAAGAACTAGATTGTTTATTTCCAATTTTTCCAAGGTTGTATGTCACATATTTGGCTGAAAACGCTGCACGTTGTCTCAAGAATCTTTGGTCGTTCAAGAACGAAAATATAGAGTCCTGTATGTTTTAGAAGCATAAAACACGACAGGCATACTATTTGTATATGATCAGAAAAGTTATTTTTGAAGGGTTTTCTTTATGACATTATTTACTTTGTAATTCAGATCTTATTTCGGCGAATTATGTTTGATATGAAGAAAGTTTCAAGTATGATTAAAAAGCATTTATTGCCACTTTCTTTTTTATTTACTCCTATTTATAAATTATTGTTGTAAAAATTGTTGCAAATTATACCTACTACACAAGACGTCTAATCTTGCTATTATTTTGTGTTGAAAAGTTATCCCATTTATTGTGGAAGCTACTATCTGTCTAGGATTACCAATGGAAGCAAAAAATCAATGAAAAATGTTGCGAAAGCGGGAAGAAATATTCAAACTCCCAACCTGCTTATTTTCACGCGTACAAATAAAAGTACCAATCCTTAATCATACAACAAGAATAATATTATTATAGTCGTGATAACTTCTAAGAAGCTACTAAGATTATTAATAATACCTGTACAAATCGGTAGGCTCAGGGTACCTACTAATATGATTGCCTCAGTCCTTAGGTTTTCATAATATAGCATTTCTATTCTACACACCTTAATGGGGTCTTTGATCAGAACATTACATTACCTATGATTTTCTATGATTTCCTTTTCGTGGGAGCACAATGATAATATTGACTAGGTAACTCATCTTATTAGGAATCAAAAGGAAATCACATTCACCTTTTCGTACTTACAATATTTACGATGTAACTCATTCTGTGGCAAATCATTTATGTTTTACGTGGAGGAATGAAGGGAAATAAAACAAATTGTTTTCTGCTACTAAGTATCAGTAATTTTCACAAACTATAAATTGTTTTTATCCGATAGGACACCGAAATCTTTAAAAGAAGCTTTAAAATGTATATTATAGATACTAATTGAAGTAGGTACTTTGAAACTTCTTTTGGTATCATTTATAAATCATGACATCGTTTCCATTACTAATTTTGTTTATGAAGCTTCCTGAATAATATTTTTTACAAAAAGTTCCAAAAAATTGTTTTCATTTCCATTATCATATTTTTTTTTCAAAGCTAAGCATTTTCAGATGAAACAAGCACTTATGTCGGCGATGGAACAGTAGGTGATGCAGACGTAGGTGAGACTCCAGTGAACTGCATTAGAACCAATTCGTATGTGACTATAGTTCCAGCTACCTGTAAAAAAAAATCAAGATCAAAATCAAAAATATTTTATAAAGTTTAGACCACAAGTGGAACTTATGAACGTCAAAATATTATAGTAAACTAGCTTTCCACCCGCGGTTTCGCCCGCGTGGAATTTTGTCTGTCAAAGAAAAACTTTTTCTAAAACCGGTTTCAAAAACCGGGATAAAAACTATCCTATGTCCTTTCCCGGGACTCAAACTGTCTCTATGCCAAATTTCATCAAAATCGGTTCAGTGGTTTAGGCGTGAAAGAGAGACAGATAGACAGACAGAGTTACTTTCGCATTCATAATATTAGTATAGATAAAAAAAAGGTAGCCCTTATGGACCACTTTACATGTCTCCTTATCTTATGGGCCCTACCAGCGCTTCGAGACAAACATAAAATATAGCAAGTGCTTATAGTTTATAAGCTATGGCGCTTAAAAGACATAATATGAGTACCTAAACCTTTGTAGAAAAAGATTTTAATATTTTGGAGCTCGGCCTCTAGAATCTAGAGATTTTCGTTAACACTCGTTTTAGTTTCAAATCTAAAGGAACTCAATCGTAGATTTAAGTAATTACTTTGATTTGATTGACATCGAATAAAATATCTCGAAAAGGGTCAAAAGGCTTGTTAACTAAATACAGAAAGATTTTAAGCGGAAAATATTGTCGCCTTAAGGTTCGGCCAAACCAACGCGATCACACGCGATCAGCCGGCGTGCAGCGATGGCGACCAGAACTAAATGCATTGATCGCCATCGCTGCACGCCAGTTGATCGCGTAGTGATCGCGTTGGTTTGGCCGAACCTTTAATGAGTTAATATTGTTGCATTAAGCGGTCCGCTGCTCACTCTAGCGTCCTTCTCTTCAAGGCCCAACGCTTTAATTCCTTTGCCATCATTTTGTAGCAGTTAAGTACGAAATGAAATTTCAGAAAACTATTAAGTCAGTAATAGTCATTACACCTTTTCATTTTAGGACCTTTCAATCTTCACCAGGAAAACAACGTTTCTATCCCTGCGAAATACATTGGCGTTGGACGTCAAGAATATAGATAGAGAGGCCTGTATTCTGATGTTTAATGTATGTATTTATTTACCCATGTAGTCGTGTGCTTCTAGTAGGGTATAATAGGGCCTATTCTTCCTTTGGATGTCGTAAGAGGTGACTAAGGAATCACTATGCGAACATTAGGCCTCCCTAACCAGTTGGACAGACGGCAGCGTGAGGATGGGAATGGACCAAATCTTTCATTTGCCTCTGGTAAATTAGAGAGAGTCATTCTACGGCAGTGGTGAGTTAATAACCTGATCATGAGGATGATGATGATGATGATGATGATGATGATGATGATGATGATGATGTTGATGATTCACTTACCGTTAAAACTAAGCCACGTGTGACGTTGAAAAACTGAATCCCACTTAGTGCAACCGTGTCCATATGGATTTGATCTAACAACCGTTGTATCTGAAAAAATCATCAGGTTAAAATCTATTAACTAAACCGTGTGACCCTTCCAAAAATCAGAAAAAAACCTTTGTGTTTCTCTGGGTCTCTATCTTTAAACCAAATCTTATTTAAATCGATACAGTAGTTTTTGCGTGTAAGAGTAACAAACATCCATCTATCCATCTCAGGGTATAGTACAGACGACAGCACATTAGACTACTCATTATTGATGCAAAATCGCCCTTTTTACAACTACATATAAGATGTCACAGTGCTTCTTATATAGCTTGATGTTGTTGCTGAGTTTGTTGCGGCGCTTCTTCTCAGCACTAGCCAAATGTTTGTCTCGAAGCAAAAAAATAATGAGACATGTATAGGCTCCTTAAGAGCATTTTGACGATTTGTAAGTACTATTTTAAATAGTCTACACAAATAAAGATAATTTTGATTTTGATTTGATGTGCTGTCGGCTGACATATGGAGAACTCTGGTTATTGAGGACTTACTTCCACGCAGTAAGCAGACGAGGACACCCGGTACAAAGCCTGGGCTGGCTTCGTACTCGCAGTGTGCACTTGGGCAGCGATCAGAGACACCGCCAGAGACCTCGCCACCAGGAACACACAGGAGTACACGAAGTATATTGCTTGTTCGTACCCGCGGAAGAGTCTGGAAAGAATTTTATTGCTAGTAAATTAAATTAAATTAGGATGGCCATCCTTAATTTTTCTTTGGATGTCGTAAAAGGCGACTAAGAGAGAGATATTATGACATTATGCGAAAATAAGGCTTCCCCAGTCTGGCCGGCGTGGAGACAAATCCTCTATTTCATCATTATCATTTCAGCCATAGGACGACCACTGCTAAATATAAGTTCCAACAATTTCCAGATTAGCTGGTTGGTAAAGGCCTTTCTGCAATCTATCGTCGTCTGTCTACCTTATGTGTGGACATCCAACTCTGGAAGGGATTGTTTGATTATTAAATCAAATTGAGTCACCCACGTACGATCGGGCAGAGTAGAATAGAACCCCTCCACTTTTCCCGTCGGTGTTATAAGATGCGACTAAAGAAAAGATGGGAGAGATATATGCAAAGATCAGGCCCCCCCAATCCGTCTAACCAGCATGGGAGCGAATGTAGGCCAAATCCGCCCTTTTGTCACTGGTAAATATTAAAGACGGTCGTTACTTCTGTAGTCGAAACACTAATTATAATGTCTACTGTAAAACATAATCTTACCGTTCATCAGGAGCATCGTATTTACATGAAGGCTTTGCTGACACCCCTTCCCTTGAAGTAAAAACCATTGATTTAATGTAATGTACTGATATTTGAACGTTTTTTAGTAATTGCAAAATTATTTTTCTAATAGATTAGCAGAGAAGAGGTACATAATCAATTAAATTCATAATGCGAATCCAATGATTCAATCAGCTTATCACAAACTAGCTCTCGTATGGGTATTATTTTTAAATAATTTTAAAAGGACATAATAATGGAGAATCTGCAAAAGTAAGTAAGAGCTTCCTCGTTGTGGATAAAAAAATACAGCATAAAAAATACACGAAAGTATGCAGCATCTGCAGGCAAATGAAGAAGAGGTTGTTTGCGAAGGATATGAAGATGATCCCTCCGATGACGTCATCAACCTTCCGCACCAATGACGCGGCCCTGCAATAGTCTTCTCTGATCGAACGCCAGAAAGTTGATGGCACGTACTGGAAAATAAAAGGAAAACTATTTGTTTTGTTATCAGAGACATTTAGTAAAACTGTCGTTAATTCATCATCATCAGCAACAAAACGTCCACTGCTGAACATAGGAATCATTGGGGTAGCCCAATGAATTACCTTTATGAGATCACCGGTCTATCATGTTGTCGTTGGTTCTTTTAAATATCGGAAAAGATAAAATGTAACTATTTTATAACGAAATCTGTGTAGTAAAAACGGGCAACGGGCAACGGGCATAAGGACACCATTGCTGGAAAAGGCCACCCATTAAATAACTATTTTCGCAACAACCAACTCTTCTAAAACATTATATTTTCATAGTTACCTAGTTAATAGCACTATGTAAGAAGCGCTACGAATTTCTAATCCTTAATTACATCATAAAACTAGGTGGGCGATTACTGGCCATTATTAAAACTTATCATGGAGTCTAGCCCGTCGTAATTGCTATCAAACTCATAGAGATTCACTCACATTTATAGAGACTGTGGAGTGATGACGATCAGTCTCCATCAAATACGTAATAGACCTTTAGAACGCGCGTAAAGGAGATTTTACCAGTTAATGGCATCAAGCGACACTGTTTAATATCACTTTGATATTAATTTCATGCGACGCAACAAATTAACGGTGGCTTATTGACACATGAAAATCTGCCGAAATATTAAAAGTTTAGTGGAAAATAATAATTATGGTTCTATCTTAACGAGATGATAAGGTCAAGCTACGGCATGGCACAGAAGTGTGCTGATATTTTTTTTCAAAAAAGGTGATAAAACACTTTTACAACAATTATACCAATCTTACTTCTGAGTCATGTCTACGAGTATAAGCTGTTTTTGAGAGTCATAACGTATCTTCTCGCTCGCAGGCTTAAAGACTTCCTTAGTGAAAATAAAGGCCTATTTGAAACCTCACCTTTCCTTTGACAGCTACAATCCGTTTATTGACTTGCTCTAGCCTTGAAGTTAGGAAGAAACTGACGCAGATGACGAACACATCTGAGAAGTTCCAATTGAAAGTGCATTGTAGGTTGATAATCTAAAAAAGTAATAAATATTCCAGTAAGTATAATGTGGCGGTGTATAGCGAAGGAAAAATGAAAGTAGGTATATCTCAAAGGCGACATGCAACATGGAAACATGGAACATGGAAAGCATTGGGGGAGGCCTATGTTCAGCAGTGGACGTCCTATGGCTGAGATGATGATGATGATGATGATGATGATGATATCTCAAAAGTCACGTTTACCGTCGCCAGGGTCGGTGGATCCTGTGGATCCGTGCTAGATGACAACGTCTGCTACGGTTAGAGGTTCGTAACCCGTCAGAGACAAATGTAAAACTTGATGAGAACAAGCACTTATACCCAGTTTCCCAAAGGTAGACTGACCCTGGGGGTAGCTAAGCTACGTGCAACTTATACTGGAGCCATGTTGTTTCTCTAAAAGGATAAGTTCTTACTAGAGGTCCCACGCACACAACGTTTTTTTTTCAGGCGCTGTTAATGATTATTTTGGGCTAGTCTCAAAATAAATGATTGACTATAAAAAACGGTAAAAACAATCAAATCTTACTTGAGTTATCAGTCCAAGGAGGTCATTGTACGTAATGAAGGAGTATATCCACGGAAAGCTGGTGGTGATGAATGCCTCATAGAGGTGCTTTCCTGTTGGACAGTCCAGTGCTCCTGATAAGCCTGATATGTCAGCAAACACGTGTTCCACTGAAAGTTAATAGATTTTTCTTTTCATTTATTTAGACCTACATTAGGCAACTAGCTTTTTTCTGATGTCCAGTAGTTTGTGTGTGAAGTAGTTACAAAAATCCTTCCATCATCCCTAACATTCATAACATTTTACCCGACTTCAGAAAAATAAGGTGTAAAGAACGGTTTGCAACCATGGCACATTGCGGGCAGTCATCGAATCCTGCAATATCAACATGGTATCATTGTCCTAAATAAATTAAGTAATTAATAATAATATGTTTCTACTTTTAAATGTACTTTTTTAAAGCAAAATGACACCAATTAGGTTGATGTCCTATTGTCTTTATATTGATTAGGAAAATGAACCTTATACTTACCAGCAGCAAGGCTCAGTGTGATGATGCACGCAGCATTGCACTTCCTTACAAGCGTGTTATCAGGGTTGGGGTCAATAGCCTCTACCTTTGCTATCTGCCGACATAGACGCGGCCATCTTGTGGCGATCCGAAAAAACAGTACCGTTATCAAGCAGTTGGTGCTGTAGAAAACTATTGATGCTGGAAGAACATTTATTTATTCATTAATAAAAGATACACCAACAATTTTCACATGCTAGTTACGTTGTAAGGGCTCGAATCATCATCATTTTGGACACAGAATGTCCACTACAGAACATACAACCCGATCGAGGTAACTGCGCATCTCACTGAAATGCGACTCTTCCTCCCAATTACTTGCACATCTCCTCGCGTTCGCCACGTTCGTACAAGAGCGGCGATGTGATGTTACAGTCGCCAGGTGCGCAGTTTAATTAGAGTAAATACAAATGAGTAGGTAGGTCATCTTCATAGAAACGCCCGAGCGCGGTTTGTATGTGAGCGCGCCAATACGTATGCGGCGCGCACGCACACACTGACAAAATTAATTTAGCGTGGATTAACGGTGAGGTGCGCTGAATTTTGTCAGTGTGTGCGTGCGAGCCGCATACGTATTGGCACGCGCTCACATACAAACCGCGCTCCGTGCGTTTCTATGAAGATGACCTACTCATTTGTATTTACTCTGGTTTAATCGACCGCGTTGTTAGTAGGTCTCCCCCAACGACTTCCAGATTGACCAGTTAGTAGCGGCCTGCATCCAGAGCCTTCTTACTTGTGTCCAGATGTGACCGTGTCTGTCAAGCTTTATTATGTCTATAAAAATAGCTCTATGGACTAATCACTGCTGATAAACTTACTGTTTGAAGACAACGATTCTTCGGTATTCTTGACTAAGCTCAAGATACAGAACACCATGAACGTGCTTTGGCCCATAATAGTCAGGCAGCTGTATAGGCATCGCCATGAGAAGATGGTGAATCTAAAAAAAAATACACGGTACAGTCAGCGTCAAAAAGTTCGTGACACCCAAAGTTAAAAAGTTCACAACAAAAACTTATCCCAATTGTAATAAAGACGCGTTGCGAACTTTTTGGCAACTTTGATGCCACGAACTAATTGACCCTGACTGTACGATCGATGGCATATCATGCAGAATGTGGAAACTTATGTAAGTTGAAATAGGTGCTCTTTTTCAACATGAATAATCTGATACTAATGCCAGTATTCACAAACATTACTATGAGGTCTCACAGTGCGCGTACGTACAGGGTGACACACGAACCAATCACAGAGCTCTATTTAACGCTGTGCGTTCGATTTGCTACTTCACTTAAGCAAGCATCGTTTGTGAATACGGGCGTAAATGTATGAAGCCGATTCCGTTCTTACGTCACAACACAACACGAGAGGTAAATATAATTTCGTATTTATTTCAAACTGATTTCTTATAAAAATATGTAGTAAAATAATTTTTAAGAGATTAAAGCCAAAACATAATCTCCAAGACCTTCAAATTTATAAACGACCTCAAAGATACCCATTTAATGAGACCGTCTTAGATCTAGGTAATATCAATTTAAGATTGTTAAACACAGCAGGTAAGAGCAATGAATTGCTTTTGGTTATATTAATTAAAAATTATGTCTTGAAATACAAAAAAGTTTAGTAAATAAACGTTATTAGGTACGTCGATCCGTGTGTCCTATAGTCCTACTCGTGCTTGGGATTTGTTTTAAACTATTACGCCCGTATTCAAAAACATTACTATGAAGTCTCACAGTGCGCGTGGACGCGCAGGGGCACACACGAACCAATCACAGAGCTCTATTCAACACTGTGAGTGCGATTTGCTGCTGCGAGTGGGTTCACCATAAGTCCAGCAGGAATGGAGTACTAAACTCGCGTTTCTCGGATCACGAGTCAGTCCACAGTTGGGTTATAATTGTAACACTTGTATCCACAAATGATGCTTGCTTTGCTGCACAGCGTTGAATAGAGCTCTGTGATTGGTCCGTGTGTGACCCTGTGCGTCCACGCACATTGTGAGACCTCATAGTAATTCTTGTGAGTACGGGCGTAAGTCATGAAAGTTAGTAAGGACAGACAAAGTTACTTTCGTATTTACATTTTTATAGATGTATCAACTGACCTTATCTTAGAAGAATCTTTCTCAGACACTCCTACAACAGGTAGCAGACCAAACACCTGCCCAATGATGATAGTGAGCTTCATAGCAGCTTGGAACGTGGTGCCCTTTGCCCTGGGCCCTGGGACCAGGTAATCGTACATCCATGCTTTATTTGGGTCTGCAAATATAAACAGTATTTCTACTTAGCTAAGATTCAAAGTATTCTGGCGAAGGTCGCCGAAAGTACCTGCACGCGAGAAATTCAGGACCGGTTGTTGTGGAAATCCTTGAAGAAGGTCTTTGTCCAGCAGTGGACGTCATTTGCCTAAAACGAACGAAAGCTTATGACCGTGATGCTTCAACTACGTCTACGCGTACAGATCGCCATCGCCGGCGCAATCATATGATAATGACAGGTCGCGCGACCCATGACAATTTTTTTTTACCCAGGAAAATGGCCTATCCATACCTACCGCCGGGGGACGGTAGGTTATGTGGGACTCGAACCCACTAAAAACCTGGGGTGTTCCCTCTGCCGCATAGTGGCCGGCGCCTTGGGTACTAGAAACGACCTTCCGCGGACGTCCCGCCCTACACGGCGGGACCCAACACGCCCCCACTTAATGGGGGGCCGACAGAATTAGCCAGGACCACGAGGCCAATCCCGTCCGACGGCGGTGGTAGCCTGTGCACTACAGGAGGAGACGCCCCCGCGCCTCCAACCTGCTGGCCACCACCAAGGGGAGGAAGAAGCGAACGGTTGTATAATGACCCATGACAATTGGCGCGACCTGTCATTGTCCTATGATCGCGCCGGCGATGGCAATCTGCACGCGTTGGTGTGGTTGACGCTTGACTCAAGTCAAAATCGTGTTTATTACAACTATCATAAGTTACTAAATTGTTCTGTCTTCGACTTTTAGCACGTACATAAATTACATGAATGCTAACTTTGACGATAAAACTAAATAACAGACGACACAGTCCTTTGAAAGTGCGGTAGAAACACGGTTAAAAACTCTTTACTTTGTATGCTTACTCGTAGTAGCAGCTTTAAACCAGTGTAGTACTCGTAGGCAAGGATATTTTTGTATAATAAAATAATGTATATTTGTTGAGTAGATTAAGAATACTTCCACTTTTGCCGTTAAAGATGATTGAGTGACAAGAAATACAAAAATCCCCAATCTAGATCAGTGTGAGGAGTGTAGGTCTAAATTTTTGCCTCTGGTAAATTATAGAGAGAACGAGGTGGACAGATGGTCTTATGAAGGTTGAAGGAAGGCGCTGGATGCAGGCCGCTTCCAATCGGCCAGTCTGTTATTAGAGAAGACAGTGAATGACCTGTGGCTGAAATGATGAATGATTATGATAATCAAATTAGAGTGGGTCGTGCTCCTATAGTGAAGAATAAATGAGTTGATGATGGGAAAATATTTATATTACCAAAGCAGGTATAATATGTATGTATATTTTATGTACTTACTACAAAAATATCGACACATTAACATGTCACATCACTAATCTACAATGTTTCTTAATTAAAGTATTAACATCAGTTTACGTGAAGAAAACACGGACTTATTTTGTTTTATTCCAGTGTGGAGGGTACTTTGAGAGAACTTGTGTAATGAATACTAAAACGTGTTGGTTTTTTTTTGCTTTAATTTGTACCTACAAAATGAAAGCTAAAGCAAACTTAGGTGGAAAAAGTAAAAGACAACTTTTTATAAACACTAGCTTTTGCTTGCCGCTTCATTCGGCTGGATTTATAGCATCGTTGTAAATTATGGCCTGTGTTATACTGCTGTCAATAAAGCCTGTAAAGTTTTATGAAAATCCGTTCAGTACTGTTTAATTAAAAGAGTAACAAACATCTATAACCGACCCGCCATAATCAAAACTTTGAAATTGGCTTAATTGTTATTCTGATTTTAGTTCCAACTAATATTTAATTAATTAAAAGCATTCGGGAGAATTCCTTTTGTTTACGTTTGATAGTCATTTGACTGGAATACAGCAAAAAAATAACGGCCGGTACAAATAATAAAAGCTGTATAAATTTTACTACCGAACTCTCGTGGACCTATATTCTAATCAGAACTAGCACGGCTGTGTTAATTTTTTTAATTAAACAACATAAAAAATACTATTTCAAACTAAAAAATATTTTGAATACTATGCTTGCGCTTGTTTTGAGAAACAAATTACGCCTACATTCTGAAGTAATTTTTATTTTATTTATTAGGACAACCAACAAGACAAACACGCATACATGGAATTACTATAACTAAAAGTGCTTAGAACTAAGTGTTGTCTTAATTAAAGGCTGCCACGGCATGCAATGTGGACAGCTGCAAATTTAAAAACTAACAAATAGAAACACAGTGACTAATTAGGTATTTGCTGCCGCTGTAAGGGACCTCAGCACAGCGCGCCTAAATTTTAATGATGATAATGATTATGATTATAATAATTCATTATCCGAGACTGAAAGGTAATTTTTCACAGAGAAAGGCATGTTTTGTCGCCCACTTTATAAATTTTATCGCAACCAACTAACGCTTATGACGAATTTATGAATTTAGTTGGCTTATTTTATTGAACTATGTACAAGAAGTAGAAGAGACGAGTTAAACTGGTCTCTAAGTTGAGACAAAAGATTTAAGCCACATTTGTAAGCTAACTGGATACTTCGTTTTATTACAGGGTCCATTTTTACAGGTATTTCATTCCAGCAGTTTAATCATTGGAGTTTTGGAATAGGTTTATCAGATGTTGATAAAATGAGCTAAGGAAAGTTTCATTATTTGCTGATTACAGCTTTCTATACTGCCTGAAAAGCAATAAAACGTAACTAAATATCGTTTTATTATACACTAGCGGCCGCCCGCGACTTCGTACGCGTGTCGTTTTACCCCCTTAGGGATGGAGTTTCGTAAAATCCCGTCTTAGTGAGCACCTAGGGTTCTAAAAGGAATCCCCATACAAAATTTGAGACTCCTAACACTTGTAGTTTCCGAGATTTCGTGATGAGTTTGAGTCAGCGACCTTTCGCTTTTACATTGAGTTATAATGTACTACGTACTACTTCAATGCGCTTTTGATATAAAAGATGTCACCAAAATGAAAAGACAGGTAAAGTAGGTACGGCACATGTCATGATAAATAACTATTAGGTAGGTATGTGTCACATACCAAATCAAAGAAAATATCTATTCCTACTTCTAAAGGTCGTTGCAGGGATGTTATGGATATCCGTAACCGTATCCGAAACTATCGGATATCCAAAATAAAAAAATATCCGTAACCGAAACCGATTCAAAAGTTTCGGATAATTTCGGATAAAGCGGAGTCTAAATCTTAATATTTTTAAATATTTGTTACTTGTCTGGCAATCCCTGGCACCATAATATAATTTTACCTATATCATAGATGTCGTCATAGGACATAAAGTGGCTATGTGGGTCGCGCAGCATCTTGCATTTTGAATTTAACATTTTTAAGATTCTAATATCCGTAACCGAAATTATCCGAAACTTTCGGATAATCCGAAATGATTTCATATCCGTAATTGTAACCGAAACCGGTATAATATTATTCTAATATCCGTAACCGTATCCATGACCGAAACTTCATATCCTTAACATCCCTGATACAAAGCTTGTCACTGCATGAAAAGTTCTAACAGTATCTTAAACGTAAGAACTAGATACGGTATTTGCGAAGCGAAATGATTCGTTACATCAAACAGACAGATGCGGGTATCTTGCTACAGAGCTTCGATCGTAGCTTGCTATGGAGTTTGCTACGAAACTTACTACGACGATTTGATCCATTTGTTTGCGTATCGGGACACTAGCACGAAAGACACTAGCGCGAAAGATATTTGCGTGAAGGCACTAGCACGAAAAGCTGTTTGCGCGCATGGACACTAGCGTAAAAAGACATTAGCACGATTGGACGTCGCGTTTGCGTGAAAAGTCATGAGCGCGAATTATGTGACCAATAACAAAAACAATACATTTATGTACTTACTAGCTTTTGCCCGCGGTTTCACCCGCGTGAAATTTAGTATGTCACAGATCGCCATAAATTATAGCCTATATGTTAATCTGGGTTATAAACAGTAATACTGTAAAGTTTCAACAAAATCCGTTCAGTAGTTTTTGCGTGAAAGAGTAACAAACATCCAGACATCCAGACATCCAAACATCCAGACATCATGACATCCAAACTTTCGCATTTATAATATTAGTAGGATTTGTATATTTTAACTCACAATGTTGAATAACTCCGTGTTTAAACGTATCCAACGGCAGCTGCATTGTTTCTGACTACTTTACGTGGAAGTACTTTTTTCCGACGGCTTCGCTCGCATTAAACTTNTATAATATGTATGTATTTACAAAAAAAAAAAAAAGTATATAAGTATGTTTATCCCGTCGTCTAGTACCCACAGTACAAGCTTTGCTTAGTTTGGGACTAGAGGCGCAGTGTAAAATGTCCAAGGATATTTATTTATTTATTATTTATTTATGACGAATTTATGAATTTAGTTGGCTTATTTTATTGAGCTGTGTACAAGAAATTAAAGAGACGAGTTAAACTGGTCTCTAAGTTGAGACAAAAGATTTAAGCCACATTTGTAAGCTAAGAAGATACTTCGTTTTATTACAGGGTCCATTTTTACAGGTATTTCATTCCAGCTGTTTAATCATTGGAGTTTTGGAATAGGCTTATCAGATGTTGATGAAACGAGCTACCAAGAAAAGTTTAATTATTAGCTTATTACAACTTTATAAACTGCTTGAAAAGCAATAAAACGTAACTTTATTGTCAATCGTACACAAAAATCGTTTTATTATACACTAGCGGCCGCCCGCGACTTCGTACGCGTGGATCCTGTTTTACCCCTTAGGGGTGAATTTTCTTAAAATCCCCTCTTAGTAAGCACCTACGTTGTAAAAGGAACCTCCATGCAAAATTTGAGACTCCTAACACTTGTAGTTTCCGAGATTTCGTGATGAGTTTGATTCAGCGACCTTTCGCATTTATAGATACATACAGGGTGGAAACGATAAGTGATCTCACTCGATTATTTCTAAACTATACAAGATATCCAAAAACTGGTTACTGATCCTGATAGTCCTTCACGAGCTCTATCCAACGGTACCAATAATAGGTTACAAAATGAACTGGATCTATCAAAAAATTTAATGTTTCCAGCTTCCATACATTTAGTAAAACCACATAATATTAAAAACTATACAAGATATCCAAAAACTGGTTACTGATCCTGAAAGTGCTTTACGAGGTCTATCCAACGGTACCAATAATAAGTTACAAAATAAACTGGAACTATCCGAAAATTCAAAGTTTCCAGCTGCCATACATTTAGTACTGCCACAGTCATGGCACTCATGTCTTGATAATTTATAGCAAGTAAAGCCTAAAACCAATGTTTTCCATGAATAATTTTAAATAAGAATGCAATTTACGAGTTCATTTTAAGTGCTTATTATTAAATTAAAAAAATTAACACTTCTGATATTGTGTGGCTGGCATACATTTAGTATGGAGGCTGAAAACATTGAATTTTCGGATAGATCCAGGTTATTATGTAACATATTACTGACACCGTTTGAAAGAGCTCGTGAAGCACTTTCAGGATCAGTAACCAGTTTTTCGATATCTTGTATAGTTTAGAAATAATCGAGTGAGATCACTTATCGTTTCCACCCTGTATAAAAGATGTCACCAAAATTAAAAGACAGGTAAAGTAGGTACGGCACATGTCATGATGAATACTATTACCTAGTTATGTGTCACATACCAAATCAAAGAAATATCTATTCCTACTTCTAAAGGTTGATACAAAGCAGGGATGTTATGGATATCCGTAACCGTATCCGAAACTATCGGATATCCAAAATGAAAAATATCCGTAACCGAAACCGATTCAAAAGTTTCGGATAATTTCGGATAAAGCGAAGTCTAAATCTTAATATTTTTAAATATTTCTTACTTGTCTGGCATTCCCCGGCACCATAATATAATTTTACCTTTATCATAGATGTCGTCATAAGACATAAAGTGGCTATGTGGGTCGCGCAGCATCTTGCATTTTGAATTTAACATTTTTAAGATTCTAATATCCGTTACCGAAATTATCCGAAACTTTCGGATAATCCGAAATGATTTCATATCCGTAACCGTAACCGAAACCGGTATAATATTATTCTAATATCCGTAACCGTATCCATAACCGAAACCTCATATCCTTAACATTCCTGATACAAAGCTTGTCACTGCATGAAAAGTTCTAACAGTATCTTAAACATAAGAACCAAATACGGTATTTGCGAAGCGAAATGATTCGTTACATCAAACAGACAGATGCGGGTACCTTGCTACAGAGCTTCGATCGTAGCTTGCTACGGAGTTTGCTACGAAACTTACTACGACGATTTGATCCATTATGTTTGCGTATCGGGACACTTGCACGAAAGACACTAGCGCGAAAGATATTTGCGCGAAGGCACTAGCGCGAAAAGAGATTAGCGCGAATGGACGTTGGCGCGAAAAGTCATGAGCGCGAAAGACGCGCTAACGTCTTTTCGCGCTAGTGTCCATGCGCGCAAACGGCTTTTCGCGCTAGTGTCTTCGCCTAAATGTCTTTCGCGCTAGTGTCTTTCGCGCAAGTGTACCGGAACCATTTTTTTGTTAGTATTTACTGCAGTAAACGTATAGTCGATATTCTCGCTGGAAAGCTAAATGTGCAAAATGTGAACAAAAAGAAATAATTATGTGACCAATAACAATAATACATTTATGTATTTGTATATTTTAACTCACAATGTTGAATAATTCCGCGTTTAAACGTATCCAACGGCAGCTGCATTGTTTTTGGCTACTTTATGTGGAAGTAGTTTTACCGACGGCTTCGCTCGCGTTAAACTTTGGTCCCCGTTCCACGCTTCAGGGGTGAATATTCGAAAATCCTTTCTTAGCAGATGCCTACGTGCCTAATCTCAGACCAATCAGTTCAATGGTTTGAGCTGTGTGTTGATTGATCAGTCAGTCAGAAAATCCAATATATCTAGAGGTTAAATTAGTCACTTTCAAATGGTAGATCCAGATAAAAGTAATTGCTTTTTTCCCCGTGAACCAAATGGTGTAGGCGCTTCGTATGGGTGGCTTATACAGGGTGTAAAAATGTGTGCCAAATTTAGAAGGTGGTTCAGAGACGAGTAAAGAGGATATCTACATTTATAAAATCGAAAGGTCACTGACTGACTCACTCATCACGAAATCTCAGTAACTACATAATGCTAGGAGTCTGAAATTTTGCTTGGGGGTTCCTTTTAGAACGAAGTGCTCACTAAGACGGGATTTCACAAAATTCAACCACTATGGGGGTAAAACGGGGTCCATGAGATGTCGCGGGCGGCCGCTAGTGATAATAAAACAAAACAGGATTGATTCGGATCAACATTTTAAAGCAAGACGACGTCACATCAAATTAAATACAGTGGCATCTTAAATTATTGCTATAAATGTGACTTTGCAATAAAAATGTAGATGATGATGTGCAGTCGACTGTACTTTATTAAACTCAACGCCCGTATTCACAAACATTATTATGAGGTCTCACAGTGCGCGTGGACGCACAGGGTGACACACGAACCAATACCAGAGCTTTATTCAACGCTGTGCGTTCGATTTTGTGCTTTACTTAAGCACGCTTAGTTTGTATTGTAAAAAATTTCGTCAAATGCATAACGACAAAAACGATTTACCTTTACTGACTACCCTCTGTTTATTCTATGGGTCCATATTTAAATTTAAAACGGTAACATTGCAGAACCAGGATAAACATTTGATCCGAGTTAAAGTTAATTAATCCCGCTGATCAAAAAACAAGCGATATTTCAGTAACACGTGGATTCATTAAAAGCCATCAAGGTAATTTTTTGTGAGTCAGAAGGTTCATTCTGTATAATTAAGAATCCTAAAGATAATATCTGGGGTAAGAAATTTTAATTACACTAAATACATTTTCATGTCA
The DNA here is from genome assembly GCF_004193835.3 of Ostrinia furnacalis. NCBI lineage: Eukaryota > Metazoa > Arthropoda > Insecta > Lepidoptera > Crambidae > Ostrinia > Ostrinia furnacalis. The sequence continues at coordinate 485,171 of NW_021130870.1, forward strand.
TAGGTATGTTTAAAAAGACGAGACCTATGTGGCTCGCACTGTGTCAAAAAAACAGATCTCATATAGAGCCAAGCTCCTAACTCTACACGCCATTAATTATTATCTTTACTAACTCTACCTACTCCTTAATCAGAATTGTGGCAAATATTCTTCCAGTAGGTATTATTATGTGAATGGGCCCTCTGTTCATAATTATTTTATGCCGAAAACACCGCGTTTTTAATCTGTTTCAACTTTAATAGACGTTTTGATGTACAGGATGTTCAATTAACTGTGGTTATAAAAATATTAGATAATTTATTTGATATAATATTTTGTTCCAGCTATCCAGATAAGTGTAATTAAAATGTTTATAAAAGAGGAATAAACCATTTTGTCCTCCACAACTCACCTGGCCAGAGCGTGGCATCTAACATTGAACTTTATGTAGTTATGATAAATGCTATTTTGAAACAAAAATGTTTGATTTTCTGTTCATGACATGTTATTTACTACAGACTTTTAAATAATATCCACTAGCTATACATATAGTTTTTCCATAGATCATATTTCTGGGTGAGACTTAGAAAAAAACAAAATGGAAATATTCTAATACTAGACTTTAGTTATTTTTCCACAGTCTAGAGAGACCAACAGCAATCTAGACTAGCCCAATACAACTAAACCATCCTATTGATTTTGAGCTCTACATTATTGGTGTAAGATTCAAAATAAATCGAGGATCTGGTCCTATCTGGGACCGATTTTAAGGCAGACTGTACATTCTGAATTACTGCTGAGTAATTTATGATTCGTGATAGTTTTTTATTCGCTAATGGTTTTTAAACGATCGTTAAGAGAGACTGTATTTAAAATACCGAAATATGAGTAAACAGTTCGTTCGATAAGTGCCTACTTTCGTTTTCAACTGAATTGATGTTGATACCAATTTATATCAAACAAAAATGTCTGAAAAGCGCTTTTGGGTCTTTCAGAGCGTGTTTCTAAGAAATACTAATGATCTGACAAACTGAAGTTTGTTATTTGTTTGCAGTTATTAATTTATCATCGGAATTTTGTGTATGTATGATAAAGTAAGTAATTTTGGTGTCCTTTCTACTTTTAATAGTATGTAATTTGCTTTAATCGGAAACTAGGATTTTTAAAGAAAAGTCTTGTAAATAATAAGTATAGTATTTTTTATGGATAGGCAAAAATGATAACACGTTTTGCAATCGTCATCATCGAAGGAACTTTATTTCATGTTGAAGATAATACTTTACTGAAAATAAGTAATTTAAATGTAGGTACGTTTCTTAAAAGAAGAACTACCTACCTTCTTTTGTTCCATACAAATCACAAAATAACGAGTCGAATCACAATGAGAAAAGCTAACACTGGGACTTTATCGAAATAATAAAGACGTCGTAATAATTAACCTTATGAATACCTCATTAAGAAAGTTCACTTTTCTCTTGGAATTAGGTACGAATGGAAAGAAGAACACCCAAGTTCCGATGCGATGTTAATTAGCAAGTACAACAAGGCAGATTATTTCTACGAGACTTCTTAACCCTCTATAGACGGGGGCAAAGGTGGACTAACTTTTACATTAGGGAACGAAAAGACCCAACAGGTCTTTAAGGTATTTAAGTTATCAGATCACGAAATTGTCTGTGTTATTTTTATTAAAGAGATCACTTACAACCTTCTAAGATCGTAGAAAAGTAAAAATAAAAATATCTGAAAACAGGTAATCGTTTCCTCAGAATTTTAATTATTTGTTTTGGTAAAACAAAAAACCTGACACTTCCGTGCGTGTATTAGTTTAACTATTAGGCTGTATTTATTAATAAAATTTAAAAAATGGATAGAGATAGAAGTAAAGACAACAAGTAACACGGTTCTAAAATATCACAAGCAAAAATAAAAATTATAAAAAGTACGCTGTAAAATTTATACATTAAATTCGGAAAATGTATTTTTCGGTCTCTTAGACCTAAATGTTTCTAGGGGGTTAAACGCGATCTCTAATTTAGGAAGCGCCGCCTGTCGCGAAGGGGCTCGTTATTACTCACATCTGTTGCTCACAGTCACCGGAATCAAATTAATCTGAGAGATAGCTTTAATCTGGGAGATAACTTGCCAGAACAAGTGGATGTGACACTTTAATGAATTGGTAATTATCAATTTGCAAGCGATGATTGTGGATTTAATAAGATGGCAGCACGTTAAGCTTAACACTGGAAAGGGCTATGCTCGCTGTTTCTTTACGAGATCGAATCAGAAATGAGGAGATCCGTAAACGAACTAAAGTCGCTGACTTAGCCCGACGGATAAGCAAGCTGAGTGGCATTGGGCTGGGCACATAGTAGGTACGCAGAACTGACGGCCGATGGGGCAGCAAGGTTCTGGAGTGGAGGCCGCGTACCGGAAACGCAGTTTGGGACGTCCACCCACAAGGTGGACAGACGACATCGTAAAGTTAGCAGAAAGGCGTTGGACGCACTGGCGACAGATTGGTGCAATGGTGTCATGGAGCACCTGGTTTTGTACCCTTCAACGGCCAAGTCACAGAACTTTAACTATCATAATAAAGAAATCGCAGTAAGGAACCATAAACTTGGCACGACTTTGTTGAGATTTCATTATTTTTTAGAGATAAACAAGCAGCTCCATCGAGACTTGGCTAGTTTTTTACAGAATGTTTTTGGTGGAATTATAAATTACTCGAAGATAAACATGTTGTCAATGCATATTTTGATGTCTTTGGATTTTGGATGACAGTGTTATTTTGTTACGAAAAATACTCGAAAAATATAAAACTTACTTGGGCAACATCATTAAAATTCTGAAAACTTTTCAGATCATTACGTTGGCACGTACTGATTACATCGGCCGGTAGCACAATGAGATCAATGTCATTAACGCTGACAGTTCAAAAGCATTCGATAAGTTAACGAGAAGCTCGATGGAATAATGAATCATTTTAATTTACGAGCGGCCAAGTATATCTGATACTTTTTTATTATATCCTACTTCCTCTTACTAATAAGTATTATAAAGTGAAAATTTGTGAGGTTGAATATTGTTATTCTTTCACGCTTAGGCTGAGTCGCACCATTATAGCCGTTAAGTTTTTGTCATATTAATTTAGCAGTAGCAGCACAGAATAATTATAAGTACTACGTACAGAAGATTTTCTGAGGTATTTTCTGAGGTATTTGAAAAAATGTATGCTCAATGTCGTTAACAATATGGTGTAATTTAGCTTGTCTCAAGAGTGGAGCACCATTTTGTTGACAAACTTTAGTGACAAACGTCCGAAGCCATAGGGCTGAGTTCGGTGAAATGATGTGTGACGTGAGGTGCTAAACTGCGGAAAATGGCGGAGGAAAAATACATGATTATGCATGAATTATATTTTGTGTTTCTATTTTTATTAGATGCAAACTCGCGGAGATGAATAGGCCTGGTAGCAGTCACACTGACTTTACCGGACAACAAAATGGGTTTCACCAGCTTTATCATTAGCTTTGTCAGATTAAAAGGGCTGCCAGTGAAAGTTCACCCCACATTCATTGCAGGTACCATTTTCAAATCCATATTTTAAAATACGAAAAATGCCGCAATTAAATTAATAATATACATACGCACAGAAAAAGCCGTCTGGAAGTCTTTTGCGTATCTCATATTTACTATCAAAGTGTGCCCACGGAATGACACTGCGCTAGTTGTGACAGTGTGTTGATTGTTAAATCCATGTTTAATACACGTTATGTACGTGAGAGCCCCTATTATGAACAGCATGTTTACAGTAATAACATTTTTAATTTGACGATACATGGTGATCAAAATTCGCTCTTGTAATGTTCCTGAGCATGCTCGTTTCTCCAATACGCATGTTGGTTTTAAAATGGCTCGTTTTAAAATAATTATTTGGTGTTAAATGTACGGAAGAAACTCTATTTAATGTTCTGTTACAAATGTTTAGGTCTATACATCAGATTGTTTTTTTTTTCTGTTTATTTAACATTGCTTTACCTACAGTGAAATATAATTTCTAACGTCTTTAAAAATAATAAGAATGAAATTAGGAAATGTACATAATAACATGTACGAATACAAGTATGTTTAGTTTCATTCTATTATTTTTGGTAATTATAAGAAATCTCCATAACATTTACTTCAATATTTTTTCACAAATTTTCAGTTTATTAAATCACCATAACTGGTGAGCTCACGTCAAGCCCTGCATGTTTGTATAGACTTGTTAGTTCAGCACAATATGTCGAGACTTCACAAACCATTTGCTAGTTTACCTTGTTGTAAACTTGAGGACAGTGAACATGTTACGTAGTTATTACATGAAGTTATTTTAACTTTGAGATTGTATGATAAAGCCGGAAGCATTCGAGTACATTATGTTAGAGAAAATAAGATACATTTACTTATTTGACTTTTGGAACGCAGAATTGGTTTCTGCGTTTTGACGAAGTCGAAGGCTTGTTTGCTTTAAATAATGTAAAATCCATGAAGTAGTGATTGAAAATAAAAACTTTTACTTTTCTTCGCCAACCAACATCATTAATAAATACTTCAGTATAATTATAAAAATTCTTCACACTACGAGTAATGCTACAAAACGGGGTACTACGAAACGGCGTACTACGAAATTCGGGACTGCTACGTCGTAGCGTCGTAGTCTCGTAGTCTGTCTGCTACTAGTTACTACTATAATGCTACATTCTCACTTTACGTAGGTAGTGGTTTTTTGATACTGCTTTCTTCGTTTGATAGTGATTTCCAGTAGCACTAGTATATTTTTTTTTAACCTTCGTATACCCGCGCCAAAAAGCATTACACATATACCCGCGCACGGTCTCTCAGACCGAAAGTTGAGCTCGTGTTTTATAGTATAATTGTGTACTGTATATTACTATTATTTGCTTTAAATTATACGTTAAGGTTATAATTGCATAAAAAAATTAAAACAAATTTTATATTTATAGATATTTTGGTTTAATCAGCCTTTAAATCAGACTTAAAATTTGAACAAAATTTTACATCAGCCTAAATTTAATAACAAAAATAAACTTTTTTTTCTTTTGAAGCCTAAAAAATTACTATAAAATATAATAAATGGAAGTATCCTTAGTAATATAAAAGAACAAAACAGTATTTATCACTAGTGGTTTCAGGGGAATAATAACCGGAACATACCATTACTGCATGCTCGTATAATGACAAAAATACTTTTTGCATCTGACAAATCACCCTTCTGCTCAGAATCGGTATTGTTCTCCTGCACTTCTAAATCATCCACCACCTCATCACTGTCACTCTGGTCATCATAGTTGGAGTCCGAATCTTCACATTCTAACAGCGCCCTTATCCTTTCTTCGTTCATTATTACGACAAAAATGGCTAAAACAAATTAATAATAATAAAATACAGCAATACTTAATTGATATGAAACGCCACTAAAATATGAAAATACATTTTATTGAGTAATATTGTAAAATAAAACAATAGTAACATACCTGAAGTAGAAACACGTATACCCGCGTCGGTCTCACAGACCGAATAACAGCAAAAAGTGACACATGTACACTTGGCAGCAGCGATCGCCCAACACTAAACAATGGCAGGCCACAAATCATGAAGCTACTAAAAACCGCAAAGTCGTAGAGTTAAAACTTTTTGAAAAAACTCCGAATTATTAGTTCGTCGGTCTGAGAGACCAACGCGCGGGTATAGGAAGGTTAATAAATTAGTGCAAAACGAGATTTTTTTAGAGGGTTTGTGGATTCTATATTATGGAACCATAGCACAGTATTACAGCAAAGCCTAAACACAAAGCTTAATAACCCAAACGGGCACGCTCCAACCTGTCCAAAAATGTTCGAAATGAACTTGTCAGCGATTTAGCTGTGATCCAATCCGGATGGAGTAAGCTTTCATCCAATAAGCAGTGACGTCGCCAGATGGGGCTAAGCCGCCGTTCACGTTTATACCACTGCCAATAATCTCAGGATTAGTTGGGGAAACAAACGGGTCTGTATTAGGAACGGGAACGCTAAAGTTAATGTGAAAATTATCATAATAAAAACAACAAACTTTAAGTGTAGGTGTCAGGCCACACCATTAGAAGAAGCATCATGTACCATCCTAGACTGCATCCCACTTAACATCAGGTGCGATTGTGGTCAAATACCTGCCTTGTTATGAGTAAAAATCAGCGAATAATGGTCAAAAGTAGTCATGTACAACAAAAAGGGGACAAAAAGGGGAAACCATCAAACGACATCAAAGCCATTGCCACATGGTCATGAATAGCCAATGATAGAGAGAAATGGAGACAGTTGGAGGAGGCCTTTGTCAAATGTGGGTAAAAGATTGGTCTGCAACCGTGGACATACTGGGCATAGGCGGAAATCGGCAAGGCCTCGCTATACCGGTACTTCCTCTATGCTCAGAGAGATGGACATTCGTGGTTATTTTAGTGGGTAGGCCCTTAATTCTGGCGTGGATAGCCTCACATAACCCGTCGCCATGACCACAGCGGCGGGTATGCAGTTTTATGCATGTTTTTCACGTAAAAAAAAGCCTTTGTCAAATGAGTGACATACAAACGTAGTCGCTACATGCATTAAAGTGTTCTATGTAAAGTGTTATTGTAAATGTAATAGTGTCTGAATGAAGGCTATTTTTATTATTTCTAAAATAACTTACTTATAAAGTCTGCTTAGCTTGATGTAAGTAGTCTTTTTACGTTGTAAATATGTATGACGCGCTCGTCCATATTTTCATTCCGTATGTCACCGAAGTTACACGACAGACTTATTAAAGGTGATTCCGGGCCTAAGCCATGATTATTTTGGCATAGAGGCCAACTTTTAATGAACTCGAAGCAATTGGGTGTCATTAAAGATTTCGGAAAAAGTTTCCCTCCTACTTATTGAAGTGAATTGGACAGGTAAAGTTTCCCACTTCAATAATTGGACAGGTAAGTTAAAAGTCGATCAATAGGTACCCGCCTTTTGCAAATGAAACGAATTTGAGTTAATTAAACGTTTTCATTTCATGATCACAGAATTTGACTTTTTGTTACAAATATTTCTTCGTGCGTAAAACAGTGAATAAAGTTAAGAAGTAAGACCAGATTCCATAGGCACAAAAATACGTGTCCTATGCCAAATGTCTGTTCAACTTAGTATCTAGGTATAGGTTTAAGGAATCATTTACCATCTTCAGGTGTTCCGTCTGGTTGTTTGCCTCCTGTAACATAAAAAAAGCATGATCGTCTTAACCCTCCGTGTACGAAGTGACTAAAAGTTACGTCCCGTACCAGGTGGGGTATGACATACCCCAACATACAAAGTGATTGTGATTTTCATTGAACATATTTTAGGTGTAATTTAAAGGCATGTAACTCAGTTGGTAGTCACCGCTGGACTGATTTTGTAGCGCTGATCGAAGCAGCAGCGCCATAATAACAGCTACTGAGAATTTCAAATTCAGCACTTGCAAATTTTTAAAATTATGGCGATTTTTAAAGGACTGGGGTGTGTCACACCCCACCTGGTACAGCGAGGGTTAAAATTTCTCTCACGTCATTATGTCAATGACACCCTTCCCGTGCCGCTCCCATGCCTCAGGCATTGACTAGACCTTTTAAACGCTCACAATATGTAGATACATGATTTATTTATTTATTAAAATCACATTATTAATCATAGGTAAGGTTTGAAGGACATATTGTTTGTATTAAAATAACATATTATTAATCATAGGTTCGGTTTGAAGGACATTCTGTTTGTATTATTTATAATTAAGTAGTTACAATGATTTGTATTTGACAGAAACAATAACGAGGGAAAACAAAATAAATGTGTTAGCTTTGGATCACTTAATCATAACTTGCCTGTCGTTCATTTGGAAAGGTATTTTTGTGAGTGAAGTTTTCTACAGTAAAATAATTATAATTGTTTTAATTTTATTTCGTTTATAATTTTGTTTATACAAGTAAGTGTAAGTTATACAATATGTAGTGTAAGCATGTATTCCGAAGTCCCTAAAATGTTATTCCTCAAATCTAGTTTCGGAGATTGTACATAAATAGAAATGTTTTTAAGGGGTTCAATCCGTTTAGGGTTCCTGTACTAAAAAGGCTTCCAAAAGTACCATAAATGTGCTGTACTATCCCACAAATTACTACAGGAAGAGAATTTAGTAGAATATTATGTATTTCGATTGCCACTAATTATTATCTTCTATCTATATGTATAAATAAAAATAAATTAATGTTCGTTAGTCTGATTAAAACTTGAGAACGGCTGGGCCGATTGAGCTGATTTTGGTTTTAAAATGTTTGTCGTAGTCCAGGGTAGGTCTAAACGGTGAGCAAATACGCGCGCGATATTATTTTTCTGTGACATGTGTGCATCCAGCGCCTTCCTGCTTATGAGGTCCTCTGATATGAGCAATCTTCCATAAATTGGTACGAAACCCTTTGTTTGCAACTCGACTCACCCTTGACCGTTTTTTGTCGCCGAAAGCTCCCACTTCACAAATCATGTGGAGTGGCAGCCGGTATTGACGCATTGACATGAGGAAACGGACCAACATTTTCATTACAATGATTTACTAGAAAACGCCTTTCTGTAGATTATGGACGTTGTGAAAATATCCACGTGTTATTATGTAGTTTTTTTATCATAATTCAATTATTTATTTTATTTTAATTTTATTTATCACATAATATACTTTTATAACTGTTACATCTTTGATATTAGTGTCTTAAATCCTATTGAGGTTTTTAAATTTTTTGTGATGTTCTCTGAGTGATGGGATTTCTCCAGGTCTAAAGCTTTAAAAAAAATAACTATTCATACATCTCGTTCCCACATCTGCAACTACTTTTCACCGCTAACAAAACCCAATCAATCAGTAGATTTTATGTCGGGGGAAAGTTACTGTTTTCGTTCGTTTCAGCCAAATGACGTCCACTGCTGGACAAAGGCCTCCTCCAAGATTTTCCACAATGAACGGTCCTGCGCTGCCCGGATCCAGGCTCTTCCTGCGACCTTCACCAGATCGTCGGTCCACCTAGTAGGAGGCCTGCCCACGCTACGTCTTCCAGCCAGTGGTCGCCACTCGAGAACATTTCTGCCCCAACGGCCATCGTCTCTACGAGCTATGTGCCCCGCTCACTGCCACTTGATACCCGCTGTACTGTTGTAACCGCAACGAAAATAAACAGAGGAACATCATGAAGAGTTCGAAGTTAAGGATTTAGAAATTACTATATAATTTGTTTCATAAACCGACCGACGACATCATAAAGGTAGCAGAAAGGCGCTGGATGCAGGCCGCTACCAATCGATCAACATGCAAATCATTGGGGAAGGCCTATGTTCAGCAGTGGACGTCCTGTGGCTAAAATGATGATGATGATGATGACATTGTTTCAATTACTTCAGTATTTGATGATCTACAAGATGAAGCGCCTATTTATGCAATTAAGTAGAAAGAGAAAGACAAAAGTACACAATATATCACCGGAGCAGAAGTGTGAGATACACGAGTGTCTTAGAAGACAAATGATTTTGTTTCGATGGGCTGGAATTTTAGCGGTAGAAGGATTGGGGAACCCAACGATCAAGGGACTACGGTAATTTTCATATTTTTTCTTGTTTAGAAACTCGTAAATAACAATTTTTACTATGTTAGAAAGAAATGTGTCAAACATTAACGAAAAAAAAGTCTTTTTAACTTTTTAAATTGAATGGATTATATCCATTCAAATCCAGCTTTCTTGCATAGAAAATATAAAAAATCGTGAAAGTTCCTGCGACATAAGTTGTAAAGTTAGCGTCAAATAGTTGTAACCAAGACGTGTTGCGAACTTTTTGGCTACTTTGGTTGTCACGAACTATTCGACGCTAAGTGTACCTACTAAGCCATGGTACAGTGACAGCATATCAGATTTAAACATATTGGTTGGAAAATCGCTTCTATTGCAAGTACCTGAAGTGCCTCAGTGTTTACCTTGATATTTTTCTATCCTTCGTACTAGAATCCCAATTTACCTTTATCCCTAAAACAGCCCAATCAAAAATGATTTAGATCCAAAAATATTTTCTAATCTAACCCAAATTGGTTTTCTACATTCCAATTTCAATATAGGTACCTACTATTCGTATTTTTCAGGTTCAAATTGAGTTCTTTTTATGGAATCTACTACTTTGCCTCGTTTTTGGGGCAAATAGTTGTAGCCATTTTAGTAGCCTATTGGAGTTATGAAAACGGCTATATCACAAGTTTAAGTAAGTATTTTAAGGCTTTTTGATGTTTTATCTCGTTTCACATGTAATATTTATTTAAATCACTAATCGTTCATTTCCATCAATATAATTGAGTAGGCCTTCAACCAGCGAATCGAGACACAATTGAAATCAATATTGTTACCGCGTTCTCAAGCGACCATCACTTAGGGTTCCACGAGTTAGTCGCGATGGCACTCTTTTTAGGGTTCCGTACCTCAAAAGGAAAAAACCCTTATAGGATCACTTTGTTGTCCGTCTGTCCGTCCGTCCGCCCGTCTGTCAAGACCCTTTTTCTCAGGAACGCGTGGAGGTATGATGCTGAAATTTATATCAATTACTCAGGTCTACTGTCCCTTAAAGCTGTGAAAAAATTAAACTTCTAAGCCAACGCAATCAAGAGATACAGCCGTTTATACCGCAAATTTTCGACACTTGCAAGGGAATCAAAACCTACAGGGTGCTTCCCGTGAACTCAGAATCTTGAAATTTGGTACGAAGCAACGTCTTATAGCATAGATAAAGGAAAAATTACGAAAACCATAAATTTTTAGTTACATCACATAATATTTTTTTTTTTAATAATTTAAACTTACTACCCATTTCCTCATAAACGCGTAGAGGTATTAAATTGAAATTCATACCAAATACTCAAATCTATAATACCTTTAAGCTGTAACAAAATCAAACTTCTATGTCAACGCAATCAAAAGAAACAGCAATTTAAGCTGCATATTTTAAAACTCGCAAGTACTCGCAAGGGAATCAAAACCTAAAGGGTACTTCCAGTCGACCTAGAATCTTGAAATTTGGCATGAAGCAACATTTTATAGCACACATAAAGGAAAAATTCCGAAAACCTTAAATTTTTAGTTACATTACAAAATATAATATTTTTTAATAAATATAAACTTTTGAATTTCATTTTGCAATAAAAATACCATAGATGACTCGATTGTCGTAATGAACGAACTTTGTAAACCTTGCAGATTTGTACGGAACCCTCGGTGCGCGAGTCCGACTCGCACTTGGCCGGTTTTTTTTTTATTTCGTTCTCTTTCTCTTCATTTTTTGACGTAAATATATTCCGAATGTTATTCAATATGAATTAATTTATTTAATTCCTCTTTTTTTTTCAGTAAATGTCTTCTTTCACGTTATAGCATTGGTGATTATGTATCAAATGATGCAGTTAGGTAAAGCTTGGCCGATTTTGGTAAGGAGACTGGCAAAAATTGAAAGACACCTGCGGGATATCAGAACCCATAATAATACAAAAAAGCACTGTGATTCTCAGCTTTGGATTATTGGTACTATTTGTTTTGGTGAGTAAAATATTTGTACTTTCTCGATTCGGAGGTTCTGGGTTTGATAGTTTTTTTTACCCATAATAGAAGAGTCTGGCTTACATCTCACCTGACGAAAAGTGATGTTCAGGCAGTAGGTAGAAGCGAACCCGGATTTCTCAATCACAGAGAAACTGGCTATCCTACATCCAACTGCCGAAACACAACAATGCTGTTAACATTATTCTGCTGTGGCTGCTTCAGTCTATCACGAAAGCTTCAGCCAAACCAACGACTGTAAATCGCGTCGGCGATGGCGATCACTGCGCGTGCATAGCAACCAGCGCCGTGGCCTTCGTCACCGTGGGCCACGGCATATGCTGAGTGGGGTCCCGTTGCAGTGGGCATCTTGTTTGTGAGTGGGTGGCACTGCTCAGTTTACACTTGTTTTTATTTTTTCTTCTATTATTATGTGCCAATGTCATGTCTATGTAATTGCCTGTATTTGTGTGATATCCATTGTAATAGGTAAATGTATCTTTCTTTCTTTCTTTCATAAGCGTCCTGTCATTGGCATTGTCAGTGGCGTTTTGACGCGCTGTGTGATCTGTAACCCCAGGGGCCAGAGGCCTCAATGAATCTAAGGCGGTTATCACACTGCGCCGCGCTCCGCCGCGGAGCGCGGGGCGACAGATTTAATCATTGTATGCAAGTACCTCAGTTTGTATAGATAACACGCGCGGCACTTCACACTGACAACGCGTCCATTTTTTATATGAAAATCACGCGCTCCGCGGCGGAGCGCGGCGCAGTGTGATAAGTGATAACCGCCTAAATTCAAATGCTTTGTTTTTTGTTTCAGTCGAATATACTCTGTCATTAGTATTCTACTGCAAACTGATAAATAACTGTAATTTACTTGAGGAAACTGGCAAGAGTCTGCTTGAGGTCTATTCCGTTTTTACTTTTTCATACTTATTTAATTTAACCAGCTTTGCCATATGGAAATTGTTTATTATTCAGGTACAAAATTTTCTGTATACCTACACTTTATATTTTTATTTTAAGTCTAAAGGTCGTCGCACATTTATCAACCTGGAAAGGGATCGTAATCGTATCGCCTTTCGCCGTCGGTCAGCCAGCGTCCACCCTACGTAAGCACCGTAACGTAAACGTCCCTTCACTTGATAAAAGTGCGATGACCTTTAAACGTCAAAGCCTAGGATCAGAAGCTACGTTACTTTTAGCGTCATAATTATGATCCCCACATATCAAGTAATATTATGAATTAATAAATATCTCTCTCTACCTACTTGTCTGTTACCTTTTCACGCTTAAATCACTGAACCTATTTCGATGAACTTTAAAAATAATTTGAGCAATTTTCTTAGTAACGGCCCATCTCTATTAAAGTTCATGCAACTTGCGAAGGCGAGTGAGTTTTACTTGTGTGTGTACGTGTATATGCGCATAACGATAGTGTCTCGTCAAAACTTTTGAAAAACGAACAGTAGCGAGCCACACATGTAAAGCTCACTCGCCTTCGTGAATTACAACAACTACAACGATTTACACTGTAAATAACCCTATTTTTTCAGTTTACTCGTATCCAAACAATAATCCTCTGCGGGCTAACCGATGTTATACCGATGGCTTTCAGTTTGTATTTAATATCGTATATACGAGATCTGAATACTGCAATCAGTAAACGAAACATTAAGGCAAGTTACTTTTTATAAAAACTCATTTATTTTTGCAAATAGGCTTTTAAAAAGCACTTTTACGCGTCCTAGTATCAACCCTACCACTGCTTCAAGACAATAAATGGGCCAGTGCTGAGAAAAAGCAGCGCAAGGAACTCAGTCACTATTATGTATTGGTTTGCTTTAACTTGAAGATGCACATGAAAATGCAAATAGCTAGTTTTTATAAAGTTAAAGCCAAAGCAAACGTCAGCGAGACTTCAGGTTTGTAGGCACCGTCACGTCTTCCAATGTCACCCCTCCCGCGCCGCTCCCTAAATCAGACTCTGACTAAGTTAAAGCGTTAGACCTTTAGGCGGATTCCCACTATCCTCGACGATCATCATCATCATCATAAACAGCCTTTTACAGTCCACTGCTGGACTATGAGCCTCCTTCACTATAGTGGAGGGTATTGCCATAATCCCCACGCTTGGCAGGCGGGTTGGAGATCGCAGTTTAAAATATTGATGTTTTTTGATGCGCTGCTGCCCGTTCTCTGTTTGATGTGTAGTGTCCCTAAGTCGCCTCTTACGACACCCGCGGGAAGAGTTGGAGTTGGTGACAAATGTATTCTACTCTGCCGTCACCACACGGCGTCCTCCTCGATCGGCGGCATCCTCGACGATAAATAGATAATATATCTGCTATAAGATGCGTAGTTCGTTTACGAATCTCCTCATTTCTGATTCGATCTCGTAAAGAAACACCGAGCATAGCTCTCTCCATAACACGCTGTGCAACTTTGGGCTTCTGTATAAAGTCGCTGACATAGCCCGACGGATTAGCAAGCTGAAGTGGCAATGGGCAGGGCACATAGTACGCAGAACTGACGGCCGATGGGGCAGCAAGGTTCTGGAATGGAGGCCGCGTACCGGATGGGATGTCCACACACAAGGTGGACCGACGACATCATAAAGGTAGCAGGGAATCGCTGGACGCAGGCCGCTACCAATCGATCAAAGCATTGGACCAATCGATCAAAGCAACCTATATTCAGAAGTGGACGTTCTATGGCTGAAATGATGATGATGATGATGAAGATCCGTAACTTTTATGAAACTTGAATGTTATTAACCTTTAATTAAATAGTGATGTTAAATAGTTTAGTTTAGAAGATTTAGCCTGCGCTGGCTAGACGGGTTGGGAAGGTATTACGTACATTTTTAACCGACTTTAAAAAAAAGGAAGAGGTTTTCAATTCGAATGTATGTTTTTTTATTATTTTCAGGACGTGCGATATTGGGAAAAGTTAAGGTTATATTATACACGAATAGAAACCATGGTCGGACTGGTCAACCATAATTTAAAAGGGATTGTATTAGTTTCGTTCACCTACTACTTAGTGTTCATATCTGTGAAACTGTTTTATTTACTCAAGTAAGTGTTGTTTTTCCTTCTTTTTAAAATGTGTCATAGATAATTATGTAAAGGTAACTTTGTCTAATTGATTTAAATGTATGTTAATAATACTTAAAAACTTAATAGGGCCATATTTTGACTTTCAAAATCGTTATTTATTAAATTTCATGTTTTTTTTTTCAATAAACAATTTTATTATACATATATTTGCATAAACCTAATTAAAATTACTAATAATAAAAACTATTCAAAAAATAAAAAATAAAAATAAAGGATGATAATTTCATGTTATAAATTAATTATTGTTTCAGTTTTCAATCGGTGAAAATCAGAACATGTAGCACCAAAGTGTACTCGTAAGTATGTTCATAAAACGCAACATTTAGAAAAGTGTATACCAAAAAATATACAAAAAATAAAAAAAGCTAATCGCAAGTTAGACTAATTGACTGAGAGTTGCTTAAACAATCCGATCGAACTAAATGCATACCTCCCCGCAATCGCCCCGTCCGTCCGTACGAGACCGTCGACGTGACGTCACGACTGCCAGGTGTGCATTTAACTCGACCGGGTTGTATCTCCTCTCTCTCTTACATCACTATTTGTATAGGAGAGAGAGACCTTTTCGGACGGAACCTCCATTGCTATCTAGGGTGCTTTCCTAGGGGGGGCCTGGACTCTGACATGCCATGTCCATGGGGGGCGGGTGTAATTAGTATCATAGCTCATGAGTTAGTACTATGAACTAACATAATTTTGATCCCAAGCCCATCATTCTTACCAGACCATGCTATAAAAAAACGTTTGTTTGTCATGTGTCATCCGCTTTGCAATGGAGGGAAGTCGAACCTTAATTTCAAACTCTTCCTATGTTCTTCTGATTAATTTCGTTGCGAGTCCAATGACAGTTTAACTTTCCCCCGGGACAAACTTGACCTTCTTTTTTTTGTGGCGGTCAAGCTGTAGATCCTGGCTACACAGGAGTTGCAGTGGTGGGAACGAAAGGTGGGAATAGTCTTATAAAAGAACGAATTGGTTTCCAGAACTGGCGCTACAACTGAGCAGATCTTGTACTTCTTATGCTCATTCACGTTTCTTCTTTCTCGGGCTTTGCTCATGTCTTTGCTGGCAGCGAGAGTGCACACCGAAGCGAAGAAACCACTTCTGATTTTGTTCGATGTCTCAACCCAAGAGGATAGTAAAGAAGTAAGGAAAAATACAGCACGAGTATCATATTATTATATTTTAAAAAAAAACACACTCATCAATTAGAAGCGACTATAGTTCAATGGTGTCGATATTGGGCTAGATCCAAGAAATGCGAGTTCGATCCTTGCCATTCCGCTGGAATATTCTTGAAGCATGCCTACCGCCCTTAACATTTCCTCTCTTGTTAAATGGCGCCGTTGCATGATGCACACAATAACATTAATTCAAAATTAACAGATAACTTGTTATAAAACTTAAATTTGACACAAAATAATAGCCAAAAACTACTGGTGTAAATAAAACCTTCGGCCTTCGCTACCATTATGTCGCGTGAATCTTTTGTTTTAGTTTATTTTTTTAAATTCAAATTTAGAACCTTTATAAAAGGTTAACACTGGCCAGTATTTTTGAGTTTAAAAACTTCATACAAAATATCTCTAGAATTTACAAATCTAATCGTACATGCCTCTCGCTTATACGAAATTCACATTTTTTCACTATTTACAGGTACAACGTTTTCGTCTCCAAATGATGTATAACCCAATCGCATTGACTGGTTCGTTGTTTTCCATCACAAGAAGCACAATACTAAAGGTAGCTTATATCCCTTTTTATGCCAGTATGTAGTAAAATTAATATAATATACTTAGATTTTCTGCCCAGTTTGTTTGGTGTTGGGGATCAATTTTTCTCAGTCCACCTGGCTAGCTACTACTATATTTCCTAACCCTGTCGCTATAGCAAAAATGTTAAATTGTATTCTATATTTTTGTAAATGTAATATTTCAGTTCTTCAGTACGATCATGACTTATGAGTTAGTATTGCTGCAGCTGAATGAAAATCAAAAAGATACAACTACCGTGGGACAACTGAATGAAACATTGCATTTACCTTAAAAATATGTGGAATGGAGTTGTTAATGTAACTAATATAAAACACTTGAAATAAATTTGATGCACTCTGTAACAATTTTTTATTTACTATCTGTGAATTATCGGGAAGTACCAGGATGAAGGCCGATGGAGCAGCAAGGTTCTGGAGTGGAGGCCGAGTACCGGAAAACGCAGCGTGGGACGTCTACCCACAAGGTGGGACCGACGATATCATAAAGGTAGCAGGAAGGCGCTGGACACAGGCCGCTACCAACCGATCAACATGGAAATCATTGGGGGAGGCCTATGTTCAGCAGTGGACGTCCTATGGCTGAAATTATGATGATGATGACTAGGATTTGGGCAGCGCAGGCCTGATCGATGTAGAGATCCTCAAGGTAGGCTTTGTCCAGCAGTAGGTAGACGTCGTATCCTATGGCCACAACGAAACTAAATTAAAACATGTGCAGATGAAGAAGTTATTATTATGTGAAGCGCCCTGGCCCCATTGGTAGGGCGTGGTGCTGGCATCGTAGGATCAGTCGTTGTGTAAATGTCTTAGTTCAGAAGTGAAAGTCTTTAGGTTGAAAAAATAAAAGAATATAATCATTGTGATGCTTTTCTATTATTATTTCTTAAATAAATCTACCAGAAACTGCTTAGATGACAACAATTATTTGTAATATTCTTCAATACATACACACGGCCACACCGTTAACTATCCATTTCCGTTTTTGCTCTCGCTCTCATCAAAATGGTGATTTTTTGCGATATAACGAGACGACATAACAGGCAATGGATAGTTAACACTGTTGCCGATGGTACACACGACAGCACATCAGGTTACCCATTTTTGTTGCAAACTCGCCCCTATTAAAACTACACAAGAACCCACAGTGGTTACATTGACGTGCCGTCGTCTGTACATACATGCTAGTAACAAAATAAATTCAAATAAATTACATAGCTACAACATTATAACATTATTTGGATTTCAACAGCTAATTCAACCATTTTCTTCTACGCCACTGATTCCTTTGTTGTATTACATCTTCAAAGGTCCGAGTTTAAATTTAACTACAAGTTAACTTCCGCGCAAATGCCCATCCTACCCGCATACAATAACAATCGGATAACAGTAACGGCACATTGAACACACCTTACCTTATACAGGGTGTTAGGTAAATGGGTATATGAGCCGACACTAGCCCATGTTAATATGGGCATATAAATGGTATGGTGAAATCAGAAATTTAATATTATCATCATTTTAGTTTTTTTTTAATTTTCATACAAAATAAATTTTATAAAATCCGATTAAAAATAATTAAGATGAAGTTGTATTGTTAAATTGTTCTATAGAGCTTATTAAAAAAAATTGGATACGATGCGATTAACAAGTCAACCAAGTGTGGCTGGCCAAGTGGGCTGCGCTCACTTTGAACTGACACTGCCCGCGGAGCGCATGCAGTATGTCAAATCTTAAAAAACCGGGATACAATGGCAATAAAACAAAAGGCAATGAAATAAAAACTCCAAACTCAGATTACGAGTATCAAAAAATCTGATAATTCTATTGAAACCACTTCAAAACTCTTTAGCGTTTTACGAAGTGTTTTATTTGATGTTTTCGCGTTTCTAATCAAACTTCCTAATGGAATTCCAGAAAGGTCGCAGGAATAATTGGGGAATCACGATTCGTTACAGCTTTATTGGAGTTCCTGAATTTGTTGAGGGCACTTACCTCAACCTGAGTCTTAGTGCTAATTCAATAAAAAATACATGATGTTATTGAGATTACTAAATATTATGTAAATTGTTATTTCTGAGCCACCGATTTTTAGTCGGCCGATAGTTTGGCCCGATTCTAATTTGTATGACGATTCAAATGTGCGCACTTTCATACATGCCCATTGGATACTGATTAACTGCCCGACTAAACTATCGGCCGACAAAAAATCGGTGGTCTGCTCCTAGGCTTAATGATAATTATACTTATGGACTTATTCAGTAAAACAAATAAATACATACCTTAAAGAAATAATTTATTGATTTAGGTAAACAAGTTAAAAATTAAGCTTATTTCGGGTCTTGAAATAAGGCAATAAGGTACAAAATTGAATTCATCATCATCATTATCATCTCAGCCACAAGTCGTTCACTGCTGAACATAACCCTCCCCCAAAATAACACCCCACAAAATTGAATTATGAAACAATTATTAACATTGCGCCATTTAGGGTCAAAACCTTTTATTTTACCTCGTAATAATGGCCAATAGCATACGTACTTTACCTGACATAGAAATTTCTAATAAGCTTTTCACCGCGTTGCAAGCTCGGGCGCACCCTTATCATTCAATGACAGAGCTTAAAAACTGTAACTATCAAACAATGTCAACATAGTTATCACCTTATTTTGCTCTTTATTCCCCTGGATTAAGGTAAATTTTAACTGGCTATAACCTTTTAAGGTATAACTTTATTTCGTGTGTGCGAAACGTGTTACGTTTCGCAAGAAAAGTTTGCAAACGCCTGAAACTAGGAAATTGTGTCACTTTTGCATGGAACTAGATGGAATTACCTTAAGCAGATGAACATCAGTGAATACAAGGAAACTGGATTTTAATTAAAACAACGTTTATTAAACGGTTATGAACGGGTATGTATAACTCAGCTTTTGAATGCTTTCTCAGTATTCTTTCAAGTCGGGATATGAAGAAAGATGGTTTCTTGTTAAACCGGACGCATTTGAAACAATACCAACTCATAGGTAGCTAGGACACCAAACACCTGAAATAAAAGAGAGGTTGTTGTATTTATAGTCTTTAATTAAACTTTTTCTGATGACATACGGTTGAGTATTTGAGCTAGCCAGTTGGCGCCAAAGGCGTGTAAGTCCTGTTACTAGCTAATGTCTAAGACAGTGGCGCCAATTACCTTTGTAGGTGACGCCACTGTAGTGTAAGGTAGTTACTGTCACTCGCTCAGTGGTACCAACTAGTGAGCATAAATACGGTAGCCATAATTGTCATCAGAGAAAGTAAAGTTCAAATAATTTTGCACGTTTATAAACGCGAACCTTCTTTACTATGATTTTTTTATCGTTATTTGTGAGATCTTATACACATTAAAACAAAGCACATTATTATTATAAAACAGAACTCACAGCAATAATAGTTTCCCTCGTGAAATAGAAAAGCTCCAACCCACTCAGCGCCACTTTGGAATGGTAGACTTGATTCATGAAACGTTTCACCTAAAAGATTTTTTAGAGTATAGTTAGCAAAATACAGTATTTGGCTTACATTATGAATATAAAACACCACTGAAGTATGATAGTAATGCCCGTATTCACAAACGATGCTTGCTTAAGTGTAGAAGCAAGTCGAACGCACAGCGTTGAATAAGGCCCAGTTTTTTGATTCATAGTTAAAATAACAAATTGTTAAATTTTGGTACTAATGGTATATATATTAACAAAATGCTAACTAATAGTTAAAAAATGTACGAAAAGTCAAGCTAACCATTGTTCGAAAAACATTTTTTTCTGATATTTAACCACTTGTCATTTGACATCTGGCAAATTTGACCATTGGTTATTTTAACTACGATTCAAAAAACCGGGCCTAGAGCTCTGTGATTGGTTCGTGTGTCACCCTGTGCGTCCACGCGCACTGTGAGACCTTATAGTAATGTTTGTGGATACGGGCGTAATTGGTTTGGATATAAATCTTTGGCAGACACAGTTCAATAGGCTTCATCATCATCGTCATCTCAGCCACAGGTCAAAGTCAAAGTCAAAATTTCTTTATTTGTATTCTACTAATAAATAGTTCTTACAAATCGTCATTTTGCTCTTAAGGAGCCTCTACATGTCTCATAATCTTTTTACCCTACCAGCGCTTCGAGACCAACATTTGGCAAGTGCTGAGAAGAAGCGCCGCAACAAACTCAGTCACCACTGTCTGCCGGTTAATATAAATAAATAAATAGAAATAGTAGTAGTAGGTACATTTACTACACTACATTACAGGACTTACACTGCTGAATATAGGCCTTCCCCGTTTATTTTCAGGTTGACCGGGTACTAGTGGGATGCATCCAGCGCCTTCCTGCCTCTACATTTACTAGATCGTCTGTCCACCTTGTGGGTTTAACACTGAAGTTCTATACTTAGACAACATTGTTACAGTGAATTTGTACACTCAACAAAAGCCTATAATTAATTATGTAGTCTAATAGGTCTATGTGTCTTAACTTTCACCGCTGAGTCGAAGTCTCACTCTCTTCCAAAAACCAAAAACTTTTTTAGCACTAATGTTGCTATTTTGTAACTAAAGCTTGTAGTCTCATGATCAATGAGCTTAGTGTGAGTTTACACCAAACGTATTCGATCTCGAGTGCGTCAAAAAATCTATGACGATGACGATTTCAGTTCTTGAAATTATCTGCTATGGGTCGCTGTACAATCCGTCATATATTTAATAATGTCATTTTTTTAAGCACTCGATACACAAAAAGAAATGTTTGGTTACTGCTTACACAACAAAAGTGACCAAACCAACGCGATAGCACGCGATCAGCCGGCGTGCAGCGATGGCGACCAGACTTAAATGCATTGATCGCCATCGCTGTTCGGTGGTCACTTTTGTTGTGTAAGCAGTAACCGAAAATATGTTTTTAGTGTATCGAATACGTTTGATGTAAACTCGCACTACGCCCCCAGTCCCTTATGTCTACCATAGAAAAAACGTAATTATCAACAGCATTACCTCCCTGTTATAGTTTTCATCCGGAACAATGCCTAATATCCTCAAGGGTTTCCTACTGGCCGTGTGGAGACGAGCAGGCAAGAACAGTACCAAGAGAACCCTAGTCGCCAAGAGTGATGTAGATAGTAGAAGCCATGCGTATTGTAAGGATGTCTCTACACTGAAAAAAACATTTTTGTGTGAAATTATGGACGACATCTAGAAAATAATGCGCGTAAATATTTTTACAAATTCTTTACTAAATATCTACCTACAGAGTTATTTGTAAAACACCGGCAAACTCGCAGGAATATAATAAATATAACAACATTTTGTTTTACGATTTTTGAAAATTGAGTTTTTTTTTTCATACTAAAATAATATTTGATTTAATTTACCGCTCTTATGTTTATAAATCTACGCTCTACGCGCATCTTCAACATCAGTTTTTTTATGCAAACGAGCGTTATCGTCATTTTGTTTATGAATGGGACATAATAATATTTTAAACCCGTTTTTACCATCAATCCCTAATTTTTAAGTGACCCTATGGTAGCACCAGGAATTTTGTTTTCATAAGGGTCACTAAAAATTAGGTATTGAAATTGATGGCGAAAACGGGCATTAGACTTACAAATATCACAACATTATCATAAAAACTTGATATTTACATTGATAATGTTAAAACTCCTCATCTACGTATTAAAATAAAATAAATAAAAATAAAATAAAAAGTTTTTATTTCGAACAACTCATAGTTCATAGTGTGGTTAGTAAACACACCTTAAATGCTAATGTTAGTAATCATTATCATTATCATTATCAATATCAAGTGATTATTATTTTTTCAATGAACGTAGTATCAATATTATAATTAAATCAAATCAAATTAAAAACCAAAAAAGAAATATTAAAAATCAAATTAAATCAAATCAATTAAAACCAAATAAATAAAAGTAAATAAATAAATTAATTCAATTCAATTCAATTCAAATTCATTCATTAACAGTCAATAAAATAAATAAGTTAAATCNGTAAATAAATTATTTTTATGAGTATGTCATAAAATTGTTGTGTATACATAGAGATAAAGTACAATACCTTTTTTCTGGAACACAATCTCTGAATTCAGGAATCATAATATTATTTTCGTAGCTGAAAGTAAAAGTAAGTAAGTGAAACTTTAATGTGAGAGTTATTAAACAAAACACGAAAGACCCTGTATTGTCACATTATACAGAGTGTTTTGTGTAAGGTATCAAGCCGAAAGCAGGTGATAGGTGAGGACTAGACCTAACGATTTTACCCTCATGTACTATGTTCTACGACTTTTCGTAGTTTAGAAGTTATCGTTAATTTAATTTTATTTTTTAAATTTTATAACCAAGTAGGATTAATTTAAAGCACTAATATTATAAAGAGGAAAGATTTGATGTTTGTATTGAATAGATAGACCGATTTGATATATTCTTTCATCATTACAATCTTACATTATGATGAACATAGGCAGTAAGAAATCTGAGGTGGAATTGTGTAAAGCAATCGTAATCATTTGACCGTTCATAACGTACTATTATTCTGTCAAACGCTTTGTTTAACTGACTTTATCGTACGTTATGAACTGTCGAATGATTACGATTGCTTTACACAATTCCACCTCTGGTCAGGCAAGTAAATGAAAAATTATAATTACCCCATAATGGAGTACAGTTGTTGGCAAATAATCAGCATGCTAGTTGCAAAGTTGACGCAAATCACTGGAGTTACGCTCTGGTCTACAATCCTCACAAGTTTACTGAGCTGAGTGTACTGGAACTGTAACTCCACCCAGTTCAAATGCTTGATGCTTTCCTAGAAATAAGTACATAAATATTTTAATTAATGTTAGAAACTACAGAAGCTCAACTCAGTCTGTGCCTGAGGCGAGTCTTCTAGTGACCTAGCCCACTTTTTTAAATTTTTTTAAGGAAGATTATTAGCACTTTGTTTTGCACAAATTACTAATAGTCCCGTTAGCCCCTCGTTTAAGCTATATTAGCTTGTGTTACGAGTGGACTCACCACAACAGTCGAGCGGCTGTGGGATTCGAACCCGCGTTCCTCGGATCTCGAGTCGGCCACTCTGACCACTTCACCGTTCGGCTATGTGGCTGGCCCACTTTTACACTAGAATCTAAAGTCTCGCTGACGTTTAATAATAATAATAATAACCCTCCCGTGCCGCTTCCATACCTCAGGCACTGACTAAGTTAAACGCCTAGACCTATAATTTCTTCCCGTATGAATTTCATACAGTCATAGATGAGGTTCATCACCTACATATTCCAACTAGCGGCCGCCTGCGACTTCGTACGCGTGGATCCCGTTTTACCCCCTTAGGGGTGGAGTTTCGTAAAATCCTTTCTTAGCTGATGCCTACGTAATAACTCTGCATGCCTAATTTCAGCCCGATCCGTCCAGTGGTTTGGGCTGTGCGTTGATAGATCACTATGTCAGTCAGCCAGTCAGATTTTCGAAAACCGGCGTAAAAAGTAAAGTGAATTAAATAAAAATATAGGTGTACTACTGAGTAATTAATTGTGTTTTAATTAGGTACTTTGAGTACAGTAATTTAAATTGTGTGTGGTCTAAAAAGGTAATCTCTATGCATTTTTATTTCACCCGTAGGGGAAAACCTATACATATGAGCCGACTCAAAGGGAAAGAATAAATTAACGGGGCTTGCAAAAAGGCACGTAGGATTTATATTTTTTATGGTTGTATTTTTTATCGCGAACATATTTTTCGCTGTCAATTTTTACAATCTTAATTCTCAGTTGTAAAAAGCAAAATGGCGAATACTATTTAAAACTTCTTCTCAAGTAAAATACGTGCAAAGTCCTTGAGCTAGATTTGAATTTTTAATAATCTTTTATGTAGATAATAAAATATGAAATACGTTTAAATTCTAACTGACCCAATAAAAGTTACTATTACTACTACTATTCGTATATTTTTCAAAATAGCCTCCGCAATGAGCTTCACTTTGTTTATAAAACTACGAGTAATTACTAACTCGTCAACTTCTACTATTATTTTACTACCGCTTTGAAATACCTACATGATAACAAGTGAATAACAATGTAGGTACCTACATTGCTACAACTTTATCATTCACTAAAAAGTTAATCTTACCAGGCTACAAGCGCCTCCAAAGATTTTACACACCAATGCAAATGTTCGTACTGTTAAAAACGTATTGTAAGTGCTAAAATAATCAATAATTACTAGATGCAACATTTTTGTAATAAAAATACTATTTATTTTTTTCTAATCAATGCGATAGTCTGAGTAAAGAGACAGCATAAGACCCAAGAAAAAACATCAATAACTTACGTGATTTTTCTCGCTAAATATCATGCGGTTGTAATTCAGGAACTTATTTTCTAGATAAATACTACTTAAGATGAAAATAGCGTCGTTGAATATCCAATAAAATAGTATTTGTGTTTTCGCCAACTGAAAAGTAACAATTACCTAAATAACATTATAAAAACCATGAGTATCCACTTGAACCCTCCATCTATTTGAAGCACTATTTTTCATAAACATTCACAATTTCACTCACGTAAAATCTGAAAACATCTCTCAGAGTTCGAATTTTCAGCGTGCCAATAAGTAACGAACTGTCAAATAGTGGAAAAAAAAATGGTTCTGTTCGACGTGACGGAGATGGCATCACGACTATCTCTTTTTATCACAGTGTTGCTGCTAGTGACATCTCATTCGCTCAGTTGCTTGTTGCTCTATTCCGCTAGGTATTTTCACTTTATGACCTTACACAACTAATTTAGGGGCACACTGAAAACCAGTGGCGCCGTGGCCTTTGTCACCGTGGGCCACGGCATATTATGCTGAGTGGGGGGGGGGGGTCCCTTTGCATCTTGTTGGTGAATGGGTGGCACTGGTCAATTTACTCTTGTTTTTATTTTTTTCTTCTTCCATTATTATGTGCCACTGTCATGTCTATGTAATTGCCTGTATTTGTGTGATGTCCATTGTAATAAATGTACCTTTCTTTCTTTATTTCTATTTGCTTTGACCTCATATTACAAGTTTTACTATATTATTGTTAAAGCGTTTCCATTGAAATGCCATGCTCTGTTCAAGCTATTGGTCAGTATACAGGGTGTCCCAATATTAGAACGTCACAAGACGGATCGAATAAGCTTTTAATAAAATACATCCATAGAGAACTTTCATGGGTTTTGAGATGACTAAAATTAGTAATTTTGTAACAATTTAGGTACATAGATAAAACTTACACTATATTACTAGAAAGATTACTTATGTGCTTACCTGACATATAACACCCAATGTATAACTGAAAGGCAAGATGCGAAAGGCGAAACTGTACACCACCATAAAATACGATTTCAAGTATAATCCAGAGTCTTCTTGCTTAAGGGGACATTTTATAACCGATTTGTAAATTGTGACAAAATAAAGAAAATAGTCAGCTGAAAAAAAAACACAAAATTAAACCATTTCGTAATCATTCATCCTTATGTCGTTAAGAGCCCTCTCTAATTAAGAGTTTTTTGAAAGAATATTTGTAATTTGTATTGCACAAATAACATTATACGTCCCTATTCCCACCTCTCGTTCCCATCACTGCAACTCCTGTGTAGCCAGGATCTACAGCTGGACCGCCACAAAAACCCAACCAATGAAGGTCAAGTTTGTCCCGAGGGAAAGTTAAACTGTCATTGGACCCGCAACGAAATTAATCAGAAGAACATAGGAGGAGTATGACATTAAGGTTCGACTTCCCTCCATTGCAAAGCGGATGACAGGTGACAAACAAAAGTTTAAAACCTTTAAGAAAAGATTATGCACCACGGACAATAAATATCAATGAAGGGGGCCTATCTTATGAGCAAATACAAATAACATTACAGACCTCTCATACATATTAAGCTGCTTGTGTTACGAGTCAGCCAGTCCGACCCCTTCACTGTTTGTGTTAGTCTATCGTGACTTCAATCATTGTCATATTAAAATTTAACATACATACACAAAGTACACAGGGTGTTACTTTGCATCCTTGCCATATTCACAGAGATAAAAGTAGGGAACAATTACCTATTATTTTAGATAAACAAGATGGAGTATCTTGTTTGTCGTAAAGAAAGCACACTGAGTTTTTAGTCAATTTAGTTTTGCATTACAAATTGAAATAAACCAATTTTATCTCGCACATTCAACGGGCGCAATTGAAATAAACAGTGGGCGTCAGCTTTTTACAAAAGTGTCAAAAATAATTTTAAAAACTCCAATAGAAATTTAAAAATACAGAATATTATCGATAAAATAAAATACACACATTGTTTTTTTACTGATTTGTGTTCAGTGTCATTCATTAGTTACCTCTGTAAATATGGTGAGAATGTAAAGTAACACCGTGTACATTACTTATCTCCTTACCAATTCCAACGAAAGTGTAGAAAAACATTACAAAGTATACTTTCCTTCTCATTGCTCTGACGGCGTGTGGTGGTGGCAATATTGATTCGATTATTTCTATTTTTTCTATTGTGGACTTGAAGTTCACACTCATTTTCCAATAAAAATAAGCTGAGATGTAACAGGACATCGCAAACGCTGATCCAGCTGTGAAAAATAGTGTTTAAATGATCATGATTATCGAATAAATCCTGGCATACTACATTATTTTAATAATGTTACTTATTAAGTTAAAGTTTGTTACTATAACACATAAAAGCTACTGAAACTATTGTAATTTATTGTTTAAACATCAAAACTTAGGCTGTAATTTACACGATATTGAGTCAATACGATTTTTTTTTAAATTAACAATCGAAAAGAAAAAGCAAAAGATGATCGATATGATTAAAAAAATATTTTTATCGGCCAGTACTTTGCGATAAAAACTTTACTATTCGCGAAATGCATTAAAACCTTAAAACTGCAGTTATTAATCTTTTAAAAAGTACAGTCGCAATAAAAGATTTTTTTTTTTTTTTATCTGAGTATGTATCGGTCAATAAAATTGTAAGATAAAAATTTATTGATATCACACACAGCTTCACTGCTAAGATAGGCTTCTCTGCATCTATTTTAACATCTACCTTGTTGTATTATCTTATCTCAGTGAATAAAATAAATGACCTTCATCTTTAACTAAAAAGTATTTATCAACTCAAAAAATAAAATATTGGTCAAATTACTTACTCATATCTTTAGCCGAGAAACCTGAATAAGATGCATTAACTAAATGAACTGTCAATGTTATAGTCTGTAACAACAATCCGGGTATAAAAACGAAAAGGAAATACGGCGAACGCCAAGAAAACCTGCAAATAAAAAAAGACAAATGGGACATCCCAAAAAACATAATATTTTGTCGTAAAACAGAGACAAAAATACATTGTGACATTTGCAAATAGCCCTAAAGAGGGCTTAGTGTACTCTCGAAATAAGTGTCATGGAAGACAGTCATGAAAAAACCAATGCGAAGTAATTTTTCAATGTGATGCATTCGTATAAATAGAAAGAAAGCGACTTCTTTATTTTTATATACAGAATAATTTGTACTAAGTATGTGACATCTTTAAGTAATAAATACTTTTCACTTTTACTTTAATTTCTGAACGTCTCATTCTTGAACTTAACGGTTTTTAATAAACAACCCATGTTCATTGCATTTTAAAAGCATACCATTATAATTAGCAATTGCTACTTACGCCCGTATTCACAAACATTACTATAAGGTCTCACAGTGCGTGTGAACGCACATGGTGGCATACGAACAATCACAGAGCTCTATTCAACGCTGTACGTTCGATTTGTTGCTTCACTTAAGCAAGAATCGTTTGTGAATACGGGCGATATACTCGTAGTAGCATGTGTGTCGAAACATAGTACAAAAAAGAGCATATTTTCAGCTTATTTTCAGCATGTTAGTAAGTAACATTTTATGAGCTTAAGTAACTGTTTCTTTATTTTATTTGGTTTGCGATTCTTATATCGTCCCATTTATTACTGGAACTGGCAGGCGCGGATCCAGCCCTCAAAAAAGGTTGTGGGCACAGCCACCAAAAATTAGCAAAGTGAGAGTTGGATCACTACATGCCCGGACATACATACATGCCTATCGATCTTATCAATAGATCATAATTAAAACAAGCAAATTAGGGCTGTGGGCATGCCCACAGTGCCCACAACGGTGGATCCGCGCCTGGGAACTGGGTCGAAGGACGTCGCACATTTATCAACTCGGAAAGGGATCGTAACCGTATCAACTCGAAGCGGTCAGTATTCTTTGTATGAAACTCCATACTGCAACACACACTTATCCGCACCGTAACGTAAACGCCTCATATCGCAATGAGGCGTTTTTATACTTAACAGTTGGCACCCCTGCCGATTGACAGGACCTTACCCTACAGTGGCGCCATCTTGATGAGTGCAAATGCGATAGTCCTCGTACCACTTTAGCGCTCACAAGTTGGCGCCACTGTCTTCGCGACTAGCAAGTGACAGGACCTTACTCTACAGTGGCGCCAACTGGTGAGCGCTAAAACGATAGCCCTCATTGACAGCGCGCAAAAGGCGATGACAGTTCGCAAAAGGCGATACGATGTTGATCCCTTTCGGAGTTGATAAGTCTGCTAATAGCCGTCGTAATAAAATTAAAACGAAAGTATTTTTACCTCAACCGATCACTGTTGCGATGCAAAAGCCCTTGAATCGGCATAATCCCAGCACATTTCCCGACCAGATATAATATTCTAATCAAGTCATAAAACAGTAATTTATTCCGCCTCCTCATTTCTTTACTAAATTAAACCGTTTGTCAAACAACAACTGAAATAAAAACATAAAATTATTTGACAGTCTGAAGATAAAAGATATGTCTATCATTTATTATAAATGATTTTATTGGACACAACTAATGAAGGACATTACATCTAATTTAGATTTAAAATATTTAGGTTGTTTATGATTCGTGATTGGTTGTTTATGACACAAATGATTGTTCAAAAGTATGATTGATGCTTTGTCAACAATTTCGCCTCCGTTGGACTCTCTCGATCCAGAAGTCCTGGATTCAATCGCAAGATGGGACACAAATTGAAGGTCCGAGAAGAAAAGGTCTGTGGGAGTTTGAATGGCACCTTGAGATACAGTTTCTAGATATTAAGAACTCTAAAACTACACTAAGGCTGAGTTGCACCACCTACCTTTGACCGTAACTATAAAGATAACCGATGTATTTTGTATGGAGTTTGACAGATTTTTGACGTTTGTTAAAGTCAAAGTAAGATGGTGGAACTCAGCCTAAGCTGTAACAACCAATTTTTAAGAATACTTAAATTATTCGGTGTATCTGCTGAACTTATACCCGTTTTCACCATCAATCCCTAATTTTTAAGTAAATATGGTAACACATAACGGGAATTTTGTTTTCATAGGGGTCAGTTAAAAATTAAGGATTGATGGTGAAAACGGGCGCTAATGACCTTCCAGATCAACTTGATATAAGATAAGCTGTCGAAAATCTAGCAAACTCCTGAAATATCAATGGGAACTCCTAGCTACAACAAACACATTATGATGAAATTATGAAATTTGTCAATAGTGTAATCCCAGATTCTAATCACATCTCTCGAATGGGCCAGCTGTAATCGCAATCATACTAAAGGAGTGGGCCCGCCTTTTATGATAACCGTTCGATTTGAACCTAAAACCAGCAGTTAGGGTTGGCAATGCTGCTTAAAAATATGTTTGTATTTTTAAGCAGCATTGCCAACCCTAACTGCTGGTTTTAGGTACTTTGTATAGAAGCGAGAAATGTCGGTTAAATTAGTCACTGAAGTAGTCGTAGGTTTATTTAACCAAATGAAGAGATAAAATAAGAAAGTTTTGAAATGCTTTACTCAAACCAGCTTCTAAATCGGTCCAGCCGAAGGCGAGATAATCGCGGACAAACTTACAAACTACATCGCAGGTCAATCTGAGAACCCCCTTTTTTAATTCGGTTAAAAAAACTGCGTAGCTTTCATAATAGATTTTTGGATTAAAATAATCATAATGACTGTGTGATTTCACAACTGGCAGCTTAATTTTTTGGAATAAATTCGATTTTGCAATAAAAATGCTTAGCCTGTGAACTGTAAAAACTTTGAAATTAATGAATCTTAGGCTGGGTTGCATCATCTTTACTTTGAATTTATCAAACGTCAAAAATCTGCCAAATTCCATACAAAATACGTCGGTTATCGTTATAGTTACGGTTAAAGTTAGTTGGTGCAACTCAGCCTTAGTCTCATTTTTTAAGCATTTTCCAATACTGATGGTTGCCAACCCTGACAATGTCCGACCTCCATTTACATTTCAATATCAAAGGCTACGGGTTATGCAAATCCTACGTCGAATTGTGACGTCACAATCTCACGAAGGGTACCTTGGTACGGTCGGGGTTTTTAATCTTTGACACAATCACAGTTAATAGAGAACGTTCACAAGTGGATGGGATTCTAGCGTTCTAATAGGCGATTCCACAAGGTGGACAGACGACTTCATAAAGGTAGCAAGAAAGCCGTTACCAACCGGCCAACCTGAAAATCAATGGGAAGAGGCCTTTGTTCAGCAGTGGACGTCCATCGATAGGAGAACTGATTTCGATATAAGAGTTCCATATTATTATGTCAAAGATACATACCTTATGTTAAAGACTATGAAAGAGACAAAATTGGTCCAATAGTTTATAGTTTTTGGCTTAGAGTAGGCGCACACCGTTGATTTTTCGTCGGCCGATAGTTTAGTCGGGCAGTTGATCAATATATGGGCATGTATGGGAGTGCGCACACTACGCCGATTCGATTTGGCCGATTCTTCATACAATTTAAAATCGGGCACAACTATCGGCCAACTAAAAATCCACGATGTGCGCATACTCTTAAAGAGTATTTAGATCGTCATTCACAATGAAACAAAATTAAATGCACAAATCACATCAAAACTGATTTTTAACATTATAAAACAGTAGAAAGTAGGAAAAAAACAAAATAAAATCGAGTTTTATAGAGTTACTTTTTAAAAACAAATTAAACCTTGTGAACAGCATTCCAAAAAGGTTCGATACCACGTCACAAAATGCTCCACTTATTTTTTATCGGATTAAAAGAAAATAAAGGATGAAATACTGGCCAGTTCAACTGGAGCATTTATTAAATCAATGGAAAGGAGTCGTCGAGTATCATCTCCAGCAGGCCGTGGCGATTCGATTATATCGATATTGAAGGTTTCATTTCTCTTTAATTGAATCAAAATACAACTCACATTGGACTGGCGATTTAAAGTAGCAAGACAAAATTTAAAAAATGTTCATTAACATCTTTGGAAAATGATGGCTCTATCAAAAATATCTATTCATGAAGTAAATCTTGAAATTTAAATTATTTTTATACATTCGAAATGGCGCCAGTACATCAAACTAAACTAGACGCTATGCAATACATAAAAGCCCTTAATGCATATTATAAGATACTAAAGTATCGTCTTCAAATTCAAAATAAGTTGGTAGAGTCGATTACTAAATTTATTCAGAAACTAAGTAGCCTTCAGACGAATAAAACTTAATAATACCTTACCTGGTCTAATGCTTTGGATTCTAGTCTGGTATTTTTATATTAAAAACAAATTAAGCCCAACCCACTAATTTTCAATGTCTAAGAAGCAACTCTGGTTCCGTATAAAAGTAGGTATAAAATATGATCTCAAACGTTTTAGAAATTGCTTTAGAAAAATGGATAACAATATGACTTATTATTTTGTGAATTTTCATTGCGAATAAACGTACAGAACTCTAAAAAGTATGTAATAAAGTTAGACCAAATAATAAATAAATGTTTTCTTACCGTTAAAGAAGCTGACAGTACTAAAATTCTGTATATTTTTCACGTATTTTTTCCTTCAAAAACCAACAAAAACCGTAAATCAAAGCGTCCAGACCGTTTATGGAACTCGTATGATAATAAAGATGTCAGTTTAACCAATTTGACATTATAATCAAATATTCATGACGGTCATTTTTGACGTCAACGTATTTGGTGGGTTAGTACCTAAGGCTTTTCTAAGCTTGAAATATTAATGTGAAAGCCAGTGTATTCAAAATCAGTATTATTCCAAAATCGGTGTTGATCAAACATAAACTATGTCGATCGGAAACAACGAAACAGGAAAATGTTTAGGTAAACGTCAATTCAATTGTTTTCAAGGGCTTAGTCAATATTATTATGTAATTAATTTTATTAATAAGTCATAAGAGTGTACCTTCATTCTAGAGGTATTAAGGCATTTTCACAGTACAGACATATTTTGAATGATTTTTTATGAAAATTAATAGGAATTCGGAAAACATTAACTTTTTTAAAACACGAGCAAAATGATACGCGCAAGGGGCTCAAAATGCACCCCTTACAAAAAAATTTACTCTTCTTGTACAAAACCATAAAATGATATGAGACGAGTAATTTATTTCCTAAACGTTTTAATTATTTTATTTTTGTTCTCAGCAACAAACAACTTTGAACTATACAAGGAATTGGAAACAATTAATTTCAAAGAATTGTCAAGGGCATTGGAGAAAGAAAAAGGGTAAAAAAAAATATTTCTGACCTGCATGTTGTTTTATTAAAATCTCAAAATATAAGTTTCACGCATTTTAAAATACGTATTTTTATCATAATGCTATTTTTTAGGATAAATACACTAAGCGGTATTCATATCAAAAAAAGGAAATCGAAAGGTAAGGTTCATTCATTCACTGAATATGAATTCACTATCCTCGATCTTTGTATTAAAAACTGAACACTAGAGTACACGCGCGGACTACTATAGTAGACCAGGCTAACATTTTACGCTATAACTTTTTGAGAACTTGCGCCAGAGAGCTGGCATTCCAGGAAAGCCTCGTTTACTAAATTTGTCAGTAAGCCAGTAAAGCTTGGGTCGCTAGAGTATGCGCACTTTTCTGAAATTGGCCGTCAAAACTGCGGGTCTACTCAAAAGCCCGAAATCACTCGACAAAAAAATTATGAAAGACTTGCAACAAATGGATTTACACCGTGTACCAGGCAGTAGAAAGTCATGAATACTATGACAGATAAAAAACTTATCATATTTTTTCAGTAATTTTTTTATTGTTAACATTTGTAAATGTGNCAACACCTATTTGGCCTCATATCTGGGTGTTTAGGCTTGGGCCAAATTCCGTGCCGCTGAGTGTATTATGTTTAAATATTTGAATACTTACAAAATTATGAGATCTTTCTAAAACAAAATTAAAACACTACACCTGCCGCAGATTTATTTTTTGTTTTTCCTTCAGGTGCTAAAATCACCAGGCTATTGTGTGCGCNGGGGGACTTTTGCTATGTTCACCAACTAACTAGGCTAAATAAAGTCCCGAGGTCAGAAATTATGTTCCACGGATTTCTCTCTACACCGTCGTTAAGGCATTCATTGACTGGACTAAGTGGGTTTCGTTCGAAATAATTCTAGATCACTATAATTTTTTGATATATCGTTAAAATATTATAGAATATTATACTTGGGTCCATATTACAAAAAAAATCGCAAGATGGTAGATGGGATGGGATCAAACGTGGTCATGAAATTGTAATGATTGACTTTGGTGCAGACGACCGATGGGGCAGCAAGGTTCTGGAGGCCACGTACCGGAAAACGCACCGTGAGACGTCCACCTACAAGATGGATCGACGACCTCATAAAGGTAGCAGGAAGGCGCTGAATGCAGGCCGCTACCAACCGGGCGATGTGGAAATCATACAGGCAGGTCTATGTTCAGCAGTGGACATATTTAGCTGAAATGATGATGATGATGAAGCGCCCTTACTCACCCCTTTATCCATCCTGAGCACTGTAAAATGATTCTTCGTGATCGGGAAGTGCTGTGAGATGACGCAGGAGTCTCGGAACTTGCAGTGCATCATCATGGAGTCCGTTTGAGGCCAGAATGGCGCGCACTGCTGCGGCGCCAGGTCAAGCCACAGGTCGGCTGCTTCGTTTTCCTCCATGAAGCGGAGGTGGCGCCGCGTGTCGTTGTAGACGACAAAGTACGGGAGAAGAGTCACGATCTTGGTTAACTGTGGACACAGTTCTGACAGCGTCACCTGCGGACACGGGGGAGATAAGTAAACATGGTGGAAACGATCTGACTCGATTATTTCTAAACTACTTAAATAAGATATCGAAAAACTGATTACTGATCGTGAAAGTGCTTCACAAGTTCAATCGAACGGTATTTACGGCTATAAGAGTAGTGGCAGCAGAAGTGATGACGGCAAGAGTAATCACGGCAGGAGTAGTAGTGGTGACAACGGTATTGGCGGCAAGAGTATTGTTGGCAACGGTATTGGTGGCAGGAGTAGTGTTGGCAGCGGTATTGGCGGCAGGAGTAGTGTTGGCAGCGGTATTGGCGGCAGGAGTAGTGTTGGCAGCGGTATTGGCGGCAGGAGTAGTGTCGGAAAAAGTAGTGGAGGCAGGAGTGGCGATGTCAGGAGTGATGGTGGTAAGAGTGGTGGCGGTACGAGTATTGATGACTTGAGTAGTGGCGGCAGGAGAAGTGGCGGCAAGAGTAATGGAGACAGGAGTAGCGGCCGCAGGAGTCGTAGCATTCGTAATAATAGTAGCGGCAGGAGTGACTCACAAACGCGGCAGGCGGACGCGCGGCCGGAGTGCCGTACTCACGCACAGCAGCAGGCGGTAGTCGGTGCGCCGCTCGGAGTGCGAGCAGACGACGAGGCCGGGCGCAGGCACGCACAGTGCCGGCTGTGTACTCACGCACAGCAGCAGGCGGTAGTCGGTGCGCCGCTCGGAGTGCGAGCAGACGACGAGGCCGGGCGCGGCGGCGGCGAGCGGAGTGCGACGCGAGGTGGCGCTGTGGTGCGCCCACAGACGCACGCACAGTGCCGGCTGTGTACTCACGCACAGCAGCAGGCGGTAGTCGGTGCGCCGCTCCGAGTGCGAGCAGACGACGAGGCCGGGCGCGGCAGCGGCGAGCGGAGTGCGACGCGAGGTGGCGCTGTGGTGCGCCCGCAGACGCACGCACAGTGCCGGCTGTGTACTCACGCACAGCAGCAGGCGGTAGTCGGTGCGCCGCTCCGAGTGCGAGCAGACGACGAGGCCGGGCGCGGCGGCGGCGAGCGGAGTGCGACGCGAGGTGGCGCTGTGGTGCGCGCGCAGACGCACGCGGCAGGCGGACGCGCGGTTGGAACGCCCGCTGGCGCGCCAGAGGACCGGCTCGTCGGTCAGCTCGTACCAGATGTCCGAGTGCTGGCCCTGAGCAAAACCAATGAAGGTGACACCATCATCTTGAGGTACAACTCGTGCTAGACAAAAACGCTCAGAAATCGATGACTCCCAGAACTCAAATTGCGGCTCTCTGGTAGTTGTTGACAGTAATCAATCATCTCATGATACAACTCTGTTTTTGAAAAAATACTTAAAAATCGATGACTTGAACTCCCAGAATTTAAATTGTGACTCCCAGGTTAGACCGTACACACGTGTGTACGAAAACCCCCATACAAATCCAAATAAAACTAGAGCAGCGGCTTCGCGGCAGTGGCGGTACCGCTGCCGCTGCGACATAGTATGTAAACTAAATGCACTTAATAACACCTGTGTGCTTACCATGAGCTTACATTACAAAGAAAGAAAGAAAGTAATTTTATTTTGGCAACAAAAGACACATAAAAAAAATGGAACAAAGTTGCCAAAAAGGTCACCCACTCAGTAACATCTTGACAGTGTAACTGCCAAAACACAGATTTTCAGTGGATGCCTTTTATGCAGGGTTAAAAAACGAAAAAAAAAGACTCGCTAGCGAACACACCAGTCCTGGGTCTGTCAATAGACCGTATAGGCCGCAACCTAGGGGCGGCAGGTTTCAGATGACGCTTGTCGCTTACTCGATTTCAAAAGACCCAGCCTACGGGCGGCAAAACTGTAAATCCGCCACTGGAACACACCTAACGTAAACCACAGTAAAGCCTGGTCCGTGAGCACGTAGAATCCCGTCCAATGACCCCAAGCTACCCATCCCTATCGCTCGCGCGTAATTATGTCGCTGTCGCGACTGTGCGACGCGCGCCCGCAGTGAGTATGCGACGCGCGCCCGCAGTGAGTATGCGAGCGCGACAGCAACATAATTACGTGCGAGCGACAAGGATAGTTAGCTTGGGGTCATTGGACGGGATTCTACGTCGTCATCTGAAATCTGCCGCCCCTAGGCCGCGGTCTATACGGCCTATTGACAGACCCAGGACTGGTGTGTTCGCTAGCGAGTCTTTTTTTTTTTAACCCTGTGCTCACGGACCAGGCTTTAAACACACTGGTAAGTCACCCGTCTGCAGTCACTCGGTTACCTTGAGCTGCAGCGGCAGCTGCGTCTTGTTGATGAGCCAGTGCTGCGCGTGCAGGAACAGCCGCCAGCTGGCGCGGCGCTCGGCGCGCACGCTCACCTGCAGCGGCCGGCCCGGCCCGTCCGACCCGTCGCACGACATGTTTATGGTTTTCTCCGTCACGTCTGCAACAGATACGATTGTAGAAGTTTCGAGTGTCAAGTAAAAAGCAAGTCCACCAAGAACAATGGGTAAGTAAAACATAGTTTATATTTGGGATAATAGATGGCGCTGTGCTCCTTTAGCTCGCGCTAACATTTGTTTTTTTCCTGACTTTATATACCCCCTGGAAATGTATGCCCACCCAGGTTCAGCTAGGTTCATTCAACTAAGTTCATCATTAATTACAAACAAAATATTCAATCCTTGTCCAAATCCGGATCACAACTGTCAAATTGAATTCAGTTTTAGATTATATTTCCAAAATGTTCGATGCATTTACACTTTAATATTGTTTAAAAGTCTTATAAACAATATAAAATGTAAAAACATCAAAAACCGCAGATATTTTGGCCAAAAACATATTAAAATTTGGCAGTTGACAATCCAAATCCGTCCAATTTGGATTAGGATTGAATATAGAAATCCAGCATTAGGAAACAATAAAAAAGCAGCAATAAGAAGATACTTTTTCTATTAGTGGCATTTACGGTGGCATTTCCTACTACGATTGTTAAATAGTTCAAAGATAAGGCTGCGGACTCCGATACACGTGCCTACCTATGCCCGTGGATCTCTAGGGGTCCGCGGACCATAGGTTAAGAAACACTGCTATAGTGTACACAAAATAAATCACGATAAAAGTTAACTTTGTCAAGTGTTAGAGTGTGGCTCTCTCGCTACCACTAGCATCGGTGATCGATGATTTAGCTACTTTATAGTGAATGCAGCGACCATAATATATTTCATTCTGCACACTTAAAAACGCGGAACGCGGCGGTTAAGTCGCTTTTCTGCGCGCAAAAAAGCGACTCAACCGCCGCGCGCAAAAAACGCGCAATCCCATACCGCGTCAGAACGCATGAAGTTGTATCGATACAGTTGTAAAATCACCAAAGCTAAGACTGGGTTGCATCATCTTACTTTAACTTTGACAAACGTCAAAAATTTGTCAAACTCCATCATCTGACAAGTTAGGTGGTGCAACTCAGCCTAAAAGTAGCGTGTCTACTATGGCCCTGATTCGTATAGCATTTGGCCAAGCATGCAGCATCATTCTTCTCCATTCCATGTTTATTTTG
The DNA here is from genome assembly GCF_004193835.3 of Ostrinia furnacalis. NCBI lineage: Eukaryota > Metazoa > Arthropoda > Insecta > Lepidoptera > Crambidae > Ostrinia > Ostrinia furnacalis. The sequence goes on from NW_021130870.1 coordinate 523,437, forward strand.
CGTTACCACATACCTGGCGCCAGCGTAAAGCTTCCCGCCCACGGCAGGCCCATGTATTTGATGTCGAGGGTGAGCCGGTGCGCAGAGTGTAACAAGCAATGGCCTTCACTCGGGTCCCACAAACTTGGCGCCAGCGAATTATAACGCAAAAAGAAAAGAGCGTCGAGCAGTACCTATGCACTCTCCCGACCCATGAGGTGGCAATTACCTGGCGCTAGCGTAAAGCTTCCCGCCCACGGCAGGCCCATGTATTTGATGTCGAGCATGAGCCGATGTGGCATGGCGGGCGGCAGCGTATACAATGTGCCCCAGCCGGGTCCCACATATGTGGCGCCAGCGAATTATAACGCAAACAGAAAAGAGCTTCGAGCAGTACCTACCTATACATGCACTCTCCCGACCCATGAGTTGGCAATTACCTGGCGCCAGCGTAAAGCTTCCCGCCCACGGCAGGCCCATGTATTTGATGTCGAGCGTGAGTCGATGTGGCATGGCGGGCGGCAGAGTGCAGCAAGCAATGGCCCTCATTACTAGGGTTCCACAAACTTGGCGCCAGCGAAATATAGTGCTAAGAGAAAAGAGCCTCGGGCAGTACCTATGAGCTCTCCCGAGATTCGGTTCGCTCGCTGTGAGGAAGGTAGAGGGATACCTGGTGCTAGCGTAAAGCTTCCCGCCCACGGTAGGCCCATGTATCTCACGTCGAGGGTGAGCCGATGCGGCATGGCGGGTGACAGCGTATGACAATGGCCCCCGCCCGTGTCCCACGTACCTATAGCAGTAACTATGCACTCCTACGCTATGAGGCAGGTAGAACCATGGGTTGGCGGAAGGATAACTGGAGCCAGGGTGAAGGAGCCAGGATGAAGGAGCCAGCCCACGGCAGGCCCATGGCGGGTGATAGCGTGTAGCAGTGCGCACGCGCACTGAGCTCTAGCGCGTACGGCAACCGGTTGTAGATGGCTAGCAGCGGGACCATTCTTTATCCATTCCATGTTTATTTTGCGTTACCACATACCTGGCGTCAGAGTAAAACTTCCTGTCCACGGCAGGCCTATGTATTTGGCGTCGAGGGTGAGCCGATGTGGCATGGCGGGCGGCAGCGCGTACGATAGCCGGTTGTAGATGGCCAGTGGCGACCATTTCATGTTTGTTTCGCATCTCCAGCCCCCTGCTCAGCTCCCTGGCGCCAGCGTAAAGCTTCCAGCCCACGGTAGGCCCATGTATTTGATGTCGAGCGTGAGCCGATGCGCAGAGTGTAACAAGCAATGGCCCTCACTCGGGTCCCACAAACTTGGCGCCAACAAATTATAACGCAAAAAGAAAAGAGCGTCGAGCAGTACCTACCTATACATGTACTCTCCCTACCCATGAATTGACAATTACCTGGCGCTAACGTAAAGCTTCCCGCCCACGGTAGGCCCATGTATTTGATGTCGAGCGTAAGCCGATGTGGCATGGCGGGTGGCAGCGTATGACAATGTCCCCCAGCCGGGTCCCACATACGTGGCGCCAGCGAAGTATAGTGCTAAGGGAAAAGAACCTCGGGCAGTACCTATGAGCTCTCCCGAGATTCGGTTCGTACGCTGTGAGGAAGGTAGAACCATGGGTGGACGGAGGGATACCTGGTGCTAGCGTAAAGCTTCCCGCCCACGGCAGGCCCATGTATCTCGCGTAAAGGGTGAGCCGATGTGGCATGACAATGTCCCCCAGCCGGGTTCCCACAAACTTGGCGCCAGCGAATTATAACGCAAAAAGAAAAGAGCGTCGAGCAGTACCTATGCACTCTCCCGACCCATGAGTTGTCAATTACCTGGTGCCAGCGTAAAGCTTCCCGCCCACGGTAGGCCCATGTATTTGATGTCGAGGGTGAGCCGGTGTGGCATGGCGGGCGGCAGCGTGTAGCAGTGCGCACGCGCACTTCAGCTCCAGCGCGTACGATAGCTAGTTGTAGATGGCTAAAGCCTGGTCCGTGAGCACGTAGAATCCCGTCCAATGACCCCAAGCTACCCATCCTTATCGCTCGCGCGTAATTATATTGCTGTCGCGACTGTGCGACGGGCGCCCGCAGTGAGTGTGCGAGCGCGACAGCAACATAATGACGTGCGAGCGACAAGGATGGGCAGCTTGGGGTCATTGGACGGGATTCTACGTGCTCACGGACCAGGCTTTAGAGGCGGCACTATTCTTTCTCCATTCCATGTTTGTTTTGCGTTACATTATCACATACCTGGCGCTAACGTAAAGCTTCCCGCCCACGGTAGGCCCATGTATTTGATGTCGAGGGTGAGCCGATGTGGCATGGCGGGCGGCAACGTATAACAGTGCGCGCGCTCGCCAGCTTCTAATCGCACGCGCCAGTCGCGCGCGGCGCAAGTCAGCTCCAATGCGTAGGGTAGTCGGTTGTAGATGGCCAGCGGCGGCACCACTCGAATTAGGTAGTTGGGGATGGAGCGCGTCACTTTGTGCGACTGGCAGCCTGTGGGCAGATAAGTTGTTGGACTGAAGCAGGGATTCCGAAACGCCCTAGGGCGTTGGTTAAGGTTAACCAACCCCAGAGCGCCAGGCGCCTTAACTTAGGGCGTCATAGTAAAAAAAAGTTTGGGAAGCTCTTGTCCAACTACGGACGACGAATGAGAAACTTTTATTGCCACTGCTGGTTTCTCTTGTCACAAGAAACTATAGAGTCCTCGTCCGTAATTTTAGTAATGGTTAGAAAAAAAAAGCTAGTAATCCAATCTAATGACGAAAGATTTAGACATTTTCCGCTAGATAGACAAAATTACCCAAATATACCGTTCAATTTCCGGAAGAATAAAATCTTATTTAAACATTTTATCTACATTTAAACTGAAAAGATACAGCTCAGTTAAAGGTGAATATGCCTACCTTCAACAGTGATGATCCTCATGGCGAATATCTTGTGTTCCGGCCCGTCCTTGGTAGGGCAGATGACGTCACGCGGCGTGCCCAGGTCGTTAGCCAGCTCCTTCCACCAGATGCCCTGCGCGTGTGTTTGGTACGTTCTGTAAATATTATCAAAATTAATTCATCAGTGGCAGACATGTGACGTAAGAGAGCTGTCACAATATACGTGTCTGAAGTCCCGCAGTAGTTGAGGCACAGAATAATAATAAGTACTACGTACAGAAGTTTTTCTTCGCGAAGGAATTTAAAAAAATGTATGCGCAATGTCATTAACAATATGGTGTAATTTAGCCTGTCTCAAGAGTCAAGCACCATTTTGTTGACAAACGTCAGTGATCGGCACTGCGCCGAAGCTATTGGGCTGACTTCGGTAAAATGATGTGACGTGAGGTGCCAAACTGCGGAAAATGGCGGAGGAAATACATGATTTAGCATGAATTATCATGAATAATATTAACTACTTATTTACCTCTCAGTGTCTTGATCAACTTAAAAAAGTACATTCTGTGTTTTTATTATTATTTAGGCAGTTAAATACTGCACAGTATTTAGTACACCATTTTCTTTATTTTCTTCTATCATACACAAGAATACGCGTGCGTGAGTCAATGTTCGCTCGTATGTGAGGAATTGTCGAATAGTATCCTGTAGGTGGGCCATCGTGCGTGTTTTGTTTTCGATGTAAACTCGCGGAGATGAACAGTACCTCTAGTAGGAAAAACTTTCGAGTTCGTTTCGTTGTGTATTCAAAGTGTCATCGAAAAATTTTGTATGAAAAATTAAACAGCGCCCCCTAGGGCGGCTATAATATAGGGGGCGCTGTTTAATTTTTCATACAAAATTTTTCGATGACACTTTGAATACGCAACGAAACGAACTCGAAAGTTTTTCCTACTAGAGGTACAGGCCTGGTTGAGGTGACAAAAACACACTCCTTTCACGTCGCTTCTCTATAGCAGTAACAAAATCATTTGCCTGCCTGTAGCAGCATATTGGGACCACAAGCGAAATAAATAGACTCACTCGAAGCCACAAAGGCTTCAAATAAGTTCCGCAACGACACAGGATTTGCGCTGCCCATACCGTAAATGCTTCTTGCGAACTTCACCAGATTTCGGATTCGTGGTCACCACTGGAAAACTGTTTTGCTCCAACGACCATCGGTATACATCGTTTCATCTACGAAGTAACGCCCCACCATTCTTCCGCTAATGTTTGAGTGTTATCGGTACACGTTAAATTATCCATGAGTGCACACGCACACTACAATAATGACGCTCGGATTGCTCGGATCAAACTCCCTGCACCCCGCGCTTCCCTCGACCAAAAATTGGTGAGGCGCGTCTTCGTGGATGAAACGATCTATACCAGGGGTGACCAACTTGATTAGACATAAGGCCTCAGCCTCGAGTTTAGCGGGCAGCGGGGCGGGAGCGGCGGCGGCGCGGGAGCGGCAGGATCTTATGCGTAAAATCAAATAGACCGGTTCTCGAAAACAGCGGCGCGGGAGCGGGCAACGAGCGGGCAGCGCACTCCTTCTTTTGCCCACAATAAATCAAGCGTTAGGAATAAATTTGAATCGAAATAAAATTGTCGCCGTTGTTCAGACATTTCGTTTGCGAATAAAAACAAATATCTCGACAACACAACCCCGAACACAACACTTCGCCGCTAAAGCGCCGCGCGAGCTGCCCGCTTGTTTCGAGAACGGGTCTGCGTTGCCCGCCCCGCTCCCGCGCCGCCGCCGCTCCCGCCCCGCTGCCCGCTAAACTCGAGGCTAAGGCCTAAGATCTACTATTTACTAACAAAACCCTGGGCGATCTACCACTTACATACTTCTTGAAATCTTAAATGAAACAGCATAGTTTAGTGCACAATCATGTAGTATTTTTCGTCTTGCCACGATCGACTGGACTAATCTACAGGGTGTTAGGTAAATGGGTATATGAGCCGACACTAGCCCATGTTAACATGGTCATATAAATGGTATGGTGAAGTCAGAAATTTGATATCATCATTTTATTTTTTTTAATTTTCATATCAAATAAAATTTATAAAACCTAAACTAACACCCTGTATAGTACTCACTGTGCGCTGGACGGCAGCAGGAACAGCCTGCAGTGGTAGGCGATGTACAGCGGCACGTTGTACTGCTCCTGCGGCGCCAGCACGCACAGCCGCCGCTTGTCGTCGAAGGGGTTGGTGAGGGCACCAGGCGCGCGCGCACAGTACTCACTGTGCGCTGGACGGCAGCAGGAACAGCCTGCAGTGGTAGGCGATGTACAGCGGCACGTTGTACTGCTCCTGCGGCGCCAGCACGCACAGCCGCCGCTTGTCGTCGAAGGGGTTGGTGAGGGCACCAGGCGCGCGCGCACAGTACTCACTGTGCGCTGGACGGCAGCAGGAACAGCCTGCAGTGGTAGGCGATGTACAGCGGCACGTTGTACTGCTCCTGCGGCGCCAGCACGCACAGCCGCCGCTTGTCGTCGAAGGGGTTGGTGAGGGCACCAGGCGCGCGCGCACAGTACTCACTGTGCGCTGGACGGCAGCAGGAACAGCCTGCAGTGGTAGGCGATGTACAGCGGCACGTTGTACTGCTCCTGCGGCGCCAGCACGCACAGCCGCCGCTTGTCGTCGAAGGGGTTGGTGAGGGCACCAGGCGCGCGCGCACAGTACTCACTGTGCGCTGGACGGCAGCAGGAACAGCCTGCAGTGGTAGGCGATGTACAGCGGCACGTTGTACTGCTCCTGCGGCGCCAGCACGCACAGCCGCCGCTTGTCGTCGAAGGGGTTGGTGAGGGCACCAGGCGCGCGCGCACAGTACTCACTGTGCGCTGGACGGCAGCAGGAACAGCCTGCAGTGGTAGGCGATGTACAGCGGCACGTTGTACTGCTCCTGCGGCGCCAGCACGCACAGCCGCCGCTTGTCGTCGAAGGGGTTGGTGAGGGCACCAGGCGCGCGCGCACAGTACTCACTGTGCGCTGGACGGCAGCAGGAACAGCCTGCAGTGGTAGGCGATGTACAGCGGCACGTTGTACTGCTCCTGCGGCGCCAGCACGCACAGCCGCCGCTTGTCGTCGAAGGGGTTGGTGAGGGCACCAGGCGCGCGCGCACAGTACTCACTGTGCGCTGGACGGCAGCAGGAACAGCCTGCAGTGGTAGGCGATGTACAGCGGCACGTTGTACTGCTCCTGCGGCGCCAGCACGCACAGCCGCCGCTTGTCGTCGAAGGGGTTGGTGAGGGCACCAGGCGCGCGCGCACAGTACTCACTGTGCGCTGGACGGCAGCAGGAACAGCCTGCAGTGGTAGGCGATGTACAGCGGCACGTTGTACTGCTCCTGCGGCGCCAGCACGCACAGCCGCCGCTTGTCGTCGAAGGGGTTGGTGAGGGCACCGGGTGCGCCCGCGCCCGCGCCCGCCGCTGCTAGCTCGGACTTCTTGTAGAAGAGTTCGAGAGGGTAGGAGGTCTCGTTGCGGATCTACAACAGAATTATTTATTTATTTATTTATTTAGGTACAGCAACAGAATACAAATTAGTTTTTACAAATAATTTAGACAACAAAAAGGTACATCAAATAAATTTGCACTCCAGTTATAGCTATACACGACATTTGCTTAGTACATGATACGACTGTTTAGTTTATTATGTTATTATTATGTCATAAAACTAGACCAAGTTCTGGTGATAAGCGGTAACACACAGCAGTAAGGCAAGATCAATCATTTGTACGCCACAAGACGTGTGGATTAACTGGACAGGCCGATATTTGACTAAAGCCCGGTCTGTGAGCACGTAGAATTCTGTCCAATGACCCCAAGCTACCCATCCTTATCATCATCATCATCATCATCAACAGCCCTTTACAGTCCACTGCTGGACTATGAGCCTCCTCCACTATAGTGGAGGGTTTTGCCATAATCTCCACGCTTGGCAGGCGGGTTGGAGATCGCAGGTTAAAAGATTGATGTTTTTCAGAGAGCGCTGCTGCCCATTCTCTGTTTGATGTGTATCCTTCCTTCCTGTTCCCTATCCATCCTTATCGCTCGCGCGTAATTATATTGCTGTCGTGACTGTGCGACGGGCGCCCGCAGTGAGTGTGCGAGCGCGACAGCAACAAAATTACGAGCGAGCGATAAGGATGGGTAGCTTGGGGTCATTGGACAAAATTCTACGTGCTCACGGACCAGGCTTTACAAGAACTCATCATCAACGCGCACATCAAAATATCGGCGACGGAGCAGCGACGATCGCACGTAGGCTACGTGACGTAGCTGCAAGTAAACACGAGATCATGCAAACGGTTCTATGTCATGTTTTTTTTTATGCATAACAAGGCAGGTATTTGACCACAATCGCACCTGATGTTAAGTGGGATGCAGTCTACGCGCGTAAAAATGCGCATTGATGCGCAAACATCTGAACTTAGCCTTATTCTTTTAGAACAATTCAAGAGCGTACAAAATCACATTGCTTTGACACGTAATAACAATAGCTTTGACAAATCAAAGAAAAAAAATGTTTATTTGACACACGACTAATCGTATCGTGTTGCAACATTGTGGCGGAGTACACTAACCTGCAATGGCGAGCGGACCACGATCTTCTTGGCGTTGTACTTGGACGCGCGCTCTACCACGATATAGTATCGCGTATCGTGGCGGCTCGGATGCAGCACGTGTAGTTTAGTTGCGTTACGTGATGGGCACAGGATCTGAGGCATAGAACACAGAGACCCTTTCAAGCCAGTTCTAATTTGTCTTGTGCTGGTTAAAGGTCATAGCAGACTTATCAACTCAGAAAGAGATCTACACCGTATTGCCTTTCGCGATTTGTCACCGCCTTTCGCGCGCTTTCAACCGCAAGACGAGGCGTTTACGTTACGGTGCGGATAAGTGTGCGTTGCAGTATGGAGTTTCATACAAAGAATACTGACTGTCTCGAGTTGAAATGGTTACGATCCCTTTCCGGGTTGATAAATGTGCTACGTCCTTAAGTCTTGGACATAACCGTCAGCGAATCCTCCAATCACTAAAACTTTGTTCTACGGGTTTAACGCATAAAACCCACAAGGTAGTTTATAAAGTAGTCTTTTCAGCAGCTGTATGTAAGAGGATGTAGTATGCCGGCTGCTTTCATCCGGCCAACCTGAAAATCACCGAGTTCATTTGTTCAGTAAAAGGGAATAGACAACCTGATAATAATGATGATAATAAGGCCCGGTTTCTGAGAAATGTTTTAAATAACCAATCAGATTTCATTCTTTCAATTTCAGATTGGTTATTCAAAGAAACTCTCCAAGGCCTACCGTGAGCGGGTCCATGTCGTGCAGCCTGACAGGCAGCGTGAGGTCGGTGAGCTTGGCCCGCAGTTGTGCGGGCGGGGCGGGCGGCGCCCAGCTGGCGCCCGCCCCAGGTGGCGACATGCCGCCCGCGGGGAAGCCGCCTCTAACACGTTGGAGACAGCAGATATACTCTCGAAGCCTACCGTGAGCGGGTCCATGTCGTGCAGCCTGACAGACAGCGTGAGGTCGGTGAGCTTGGCCCGCAGCTGTGCCGGCGGGGCGGGCGGCGCCCAGCTGGCGCCCGCCCCCGGCGGAGACATGCCGCCCGCGGGGAAACCGCCCTCGAACACGCTGGAGACAGTAGATACTATAGTCTGGTCCTTGAGCACGTACAATTTTGTCCAATGACCCCAAGCTACCCATCCTTATTGCTAGCGCGTAATTATGTTGCTATCGCACTCGCACACTCACTGCGGGTGCCAGTCGCACAGTCACGACAGCAATATAATTACGCGCGAGCGATAAGGGTGGGTAGTAGAGATGAGACGTATTTACTAGAACAGATCCACACACTAGGTATTTTACAGTACTAAGTGGCACCTATTCCAATTTTTAAAATACTTGATCCACCTAGTATTTTTTAAATTACACGATTTCCGACCCTACCATCAAAGTAATAGAGGTTATTATTGCATAATCCGTAGTCGTCCACCTAGTATTTTTTAAATTACACGATTTCCGACCCTACCATCAAAGTAATAGAGGTTATTATTGCATAATCCGTAGTCGTGTATTACGCGCACCGCGTATTTCTCGCTAAGCTTATGTGCGAACGTAGAGATTCACTCCGTCTCTGTCTGACAAACAAATTTGAGCGCAGGCAGGTGTGAGATAGGAATAGCCTGTTGAAGTATGAAGGGAGGATATCAATAAATCAACAGCCAGCAAAAACATTATTATTCAATTTCAAATTGCATTATTAATACTACGGTTGTATCTTTTCAAAGAAAATTGTATTTTAAAGTCATAATACGTGGATTAGTCCGCACTAGTCGCGTCAAGTATGGTAAATTACTACGTACTAGGTGGAATAGGTATTTGGATCAAGTATTAATAAATACTTGGAATAGGTGCACCTAGTATCAAATTTACCTAGTATAACCCATCTCTAGTGGGTAGCTAGGGGTCATTGGACAAAATTCTACGTGCTCACGGACCGGGCTTTAGTTAATAACAGTACCCCAAGAAAGACTCTAACTCTGGTAATCTGATAGTTATTGTAAAGTTGTCATTGTTATAGCAACGGATTGTTCGCTGTCACAAGAAAAATACTTTTTCATCCTGCCATTGAACAATATAAACGCCTGACTCTTAACGTATACAAACCATTAAAAATCTGAATGCCAACAATTTAGATAAAAGTTTCTTTATGAATTAGAATTTGTACATGTTTGATTTGTTGACTAAGATGAAGGTAAATATTAAAAAACTAGCTTTTGCCCGCGGCTTCACCCGCGTGAAATTTAGTTTTTCACAGATCGTCATAAATTATAGCCTATATGTTATTCTGGGTTATAAACAATAACGCGGGTTCGAATCCCACCGCCGCTCGACTATTGTGGTGAGCCCACTCGTAACACAAGCTTATTTAGCTTACCACGAGGGGCTAACGGGACTATTAGTAATTTGGGCAATACAAATTGCTAATAATCTTTTTTTATAAAAAAAAATACTGTAAAGTTTCATCAAAATCCGTTCAGTAGTTTTTGCGTGAAAGTGTAACTAACATGTTGACATCCAGACATCCATACATACTTTCGCATTTATAATATTAGTAGGATAATATTTAAACAAGACTTACCAATCCCAATCTTCGCTTACATCAGCCATTTCAGGTTTGGGTTCTTTTACGATTTCATCGTCCAGTAGATCCGCTCCTGATGTGTCACAGCCTATAAACCATTAACAAAATGTTCATTGTACCCACATTTTAGTATCATTCAATGGAATTTGGTTGTTCTATTTACTTATTGATTACCTGGAGTACTAGGGCGGCTGGCGTCGGCGTCATAGTCGGCTATAGCCAATACCCTGTCATTCCCTGCTAAATCAGTTTCTGCTCGTGTCCTTAAATGCACTGTTGATCCAGGTCCTGAAATTAAGGTTTTTCATTAAATTTTCATAAGCTGCGGATGGATTTATGTAAGTGATCGTAGATATCATCAGAAGATGCGGTATAAAGTCATGCAGTGGGCTATCTCTAACTCAATGTGCGACAAACAAGGTAGTGACAACGTTAATCTATTGATATATTTTTCTTGAGCTGTCAAAAGGCAACTCTTGCATTGATTTTGTCAAGGGCGACTACCATTAGGCCATATTAAATCATCAGGCCGCGAATCGTTTGAAAGTGTCAAATACCCCATTGACATGTCATTATTATTGACTCACCGATGTCATGTAGTTAACATAAATCATTGTTGACTTACCTATATCATTGACCAATACGAGCCCAGTCTCACTAGTAACAATTGTCGACACGCCGGCGGGTGTGATAGTGATGTTAAGGCTTTCTTTAGCTTAACATATCATTGTTGACTCACCTATATCATTGACCAACACCAGCCCAGTCTCACTAGTAACAATAGCCGACACGACAGACGTCCTGTCGATGATGGCAGCCGACAAAGCCAACAATGCGCGGGCACCAGCTGGTGTGATGGTGATGTTCAGGCTTTGTTTAGCATAACATATCATTACCTTAATATCAGTGCCTGAAGACTAGAGTGCACAACCAATGTGTGTTACCAGTGATGACTTATAGTTCGGAAACGTGGCCTCTTACTATAGGCCTTATACAGAAGCTCAAAGTTGCACAGCGTGCTATGGAGAGGGCTATGCTCGGTGTTTACGAGATCGAATCAGAAATGAGGATATCCGTAAACGAACTAAAGTCACTGACATAGCCCGACGGATTAGCAAGCTCAAGTGGCAATGGGCAGGACACATAGTACGCAGAACTGACGGCCGATGGGGCAGCAAGGTTCTAGAGTGGAGGCTGCGTACCGGAAAACGCAGCGTGGGACGTCCACCCCATAAGGTGAACCGACGACATCATAAAGGTAGCAGGAAGGCGCTGAACGCAGGCCGCTACCAACCGGGTAACATGGAAAGCATTGGGGGAGGCCTATGTTCAGCAGTGGACGTCTTATGGCTGAAATGATGATGATGACATACCTATATCATTGACCAGCACGAGTCCAGTCTCACTAGTAACAATAGCCGACACGACAGACGTCCTGTCGGTGATGGCAGCCGACAAAGCCAACAATGCGCGGGCACCAGCTGGTGTGATGGTGATGTTGAGGCTTTCCTTAGCTTCGAGTATGACGTATGTGCACATGCGCTCTGCGAAGCTTTCCGTTTCGAGGCCGGAGTCTACGCTGTCTTCTCGCACTGGCTCCTGTAATAGAAATAGAGCAGATTTTTGTTACTTAAAGTGTTTTTTGTTATTTGAGCTAGAAAGAAAGAATGAAAAATCTTTATTTGACAACTTAATCGTAAAAAATAAATACATTCATAACATTTTAGATCACAAACATCAAAAGAAGAAAGAAAAAACGAAAAAATAGTAATAAAGTTGTCAAAAAGGCCACCCACTCAGTGACTAAAGTGACTGTCCGAATTTGAGTTCTCTTTTGAGTCTCACCGGGGACATATTATGTCATGAGTTAAGAACATTCAAACCCAGGTTTAGATGTGTATCAGTAGTACCGTGAACCGTCTCTTCAAATAGTAAAACTAAAAAGTGTGATTGTTTGTGTATCAAGACATAACAAGAAAAAATATGTGTAAGTGTAGTCTAATCTAAACAAAGGTCTCCGGGCCTCTTCAAGGCGAGAGTGAATAAGCACTTACAGGGCAGATATGTACCATCCTAGACTGCATCCCACTTAACATCAGGTGCGATTGTGGTCAAATACCTGCCTTGTTAAGCATAAAAAAAAAGGTTAGGTGAATAAATTTCTTCCGCCACTTTTACTCAGTACCGGCTCATAATGTTGTCCCGAAGTGGTGGTAGGGCAAGCTATATTTGGGACGTATAATCGCCCTGGAAAGGACCTATGTACTGAATAGAGTATTTGATTAGATTTGATAATATTGTTTCCATGTATTGTTCTTGCCTGCAACGTGACAGTCTTGTGCTCCGTATCTTTCTTCGCCTTAGTGTCGGAGTCGGTGAAGGAGACAGCCTTATCGTTGTCTTCATTATCACTGCCTTCGGGCTCGCTTTGCTCCGGCGCCGACGAGTCTTCTTCGTTGCTTAGGTCGTCGGCACTTGAATCACTGTTGGCATACAAATATCAGTTTAATATCGCTCACGTAATAAAAGCCAGTGTTTTACACTTTTTCCATCTGCTCTCTATAAATTATACGCAAATACAAGCTCCACCTTCTATGAACGATTCTAGCCAAGTGATCAGTCTACTTGAGGGACGTAATCGGCATGGTAATTAATTAAATTGGTATTGTTTTTATTATGTCTACCTACATGTAATACTACATGTAATGTACAGATCGAGCGTACAACTGAGTCAAGCCTGTGGTATGGGAAAAGCACGGGAAGGGTGGTTTTGTGACGTTAAACGTTAGCGAGATTTCAAATGTGCTTCAGACTTGAATACTCTGTCATTTCAATATGTCACCCCTCCTGAGCCGCTCTTATAGGCCTATAACCTAATTCAAGCACTGACTCAGTTATCCACTAAACCTGTAACACAATTATAGCATTATCTTGGTACGTACTCCGTAAATAGGTGTCCAATAGCAGTCGCCAGTTTATCCATCAATCCATTCTCGTTCTCCGAGTCCGATTCGTCCAGATCCAACGCTCCTAATAACGACATATTCCCTGCATTGAAGTCCACGTTATAAGGCTTGCTTTCTCTCCCGTTGGGGTTCTTTATGAACACCATCTCGTTGTCTGTATCACCCTCGTCTGCTGAGGTCTCGGATTCGAAGCCGGTTTTCTTTTTCGGTTTTTTAGCTCGATCTGATGAAGAGAGGTCTTCGGGCTCGGTTTGGACGGTCGTGTCGAGGCGCGCCGACATTGGGTAGGATTTGGCCTGGACAAAAATGAGATAGATAGAACACAGTTTATTATACATTACAAAAAAGAAAAAGAAAAAATCAAGGGAGACGAGATATTTTATAACTTTGAAGGTGACAGTTTTATGGTAAGATGAAGCAGTGATTCTTATTTTCGGCCAAACAAGTTTCAGTCTTGTTTACACCAGCGCAGGGAAAATATCCCCAGGACGATGCGCAGTCTTAATGTATGACGCAGTTACCCAGTGTCAATGTCACGTCAACTTCGTTCGCCTTCGCGCGTTAAGGGTCACTGTTCTAACCTAACCTAACCTACTATTTTCTGCAATGCCTAC